>NC_037685.1:44458066-44595251 GCF_003255815.1 Theropithecus gelada | reverse complement strand
TTTTTTTTTTTTTTTTTTTTTTTTTTTTTGTAGTAAGACTACTAGGGTTTCTGTTACTTATTGGAAGATACAGTTAAGGAGAGAAAAGGGGTGTATAAAGTAAAAATACATGGCAGCTGTCCAACAAAGTCAGTAATCCACTTCAGGGACCCCAAAACAGATTTTCTGGAGTGTCTGTCTGTGCACAAGTTTGTCAGCATTTGAGAGAAATGACTGAGCAGCAACAACAAAGAGTGTTTAAACAAACCAATCTGGATGTCAAAAGGTTATGTGCCGCAGAGGGCTGCTGGTGTTAATTCTACATGGATTAACACCACAGCCATTTCCTAAAATAGAAAAACTTGAAACAAGTGTGTGAGCTCAGAGGCCTTTTTTTTTGTATGAGGTCTAGATTAGACATTTATTTTTTTCTTTGAACTGGTGAAGTTCTCTCTACTCAGTGAGACTGGTGAGGTTGCATGAATAGCCTGTGAATCAATCACAGGACCCAGTTCTGCCCTTAGACCTCAAGGGGAGAGGAGGCTATGCTGGACCCCATACTGTAGAGGGTCCCCACTCTGACCCTCTTGTGAACAATGCACCCCTCGGCATGGGGCAAGAAGTCCAAGAACACCATAAGCCAAGGGAACGTGCACACCATTAGCCTGTGTCTCCTTCTGCACAATGCTTTCAGGGGCTCTTCCTTGCAGAGTGTGGAGCTCATTTGCAAGAGCAGATCTCTTGCTTGGATTCATGTTCCTGTGGTCACATCACACTATCCCCAGTAGGGGCCTCTCTCCAGCAAGGGGATGAGGATGTTGTTTGATCATGGGGCTAATGTACATGACCGCTGGGACTCTCCAAGGTGTGGCAGGGACAGGACAGGAATAGCAGAGAATTCACTACAGGGGTGTGTGTGTGTGTGTGTGTGTGTGTGTGTGTGTAAGTAAGGAGTATAGAGCAGGAGGCTTTCACAATATTCCAGATGAACACAGTGAAATCCGCCAAGCCTAAATTCAAATTATACCGAAAGGTATCAGTGTCAAGAGAAGAGAATAGGATATACCTCACTTGTTTAACAGATTGTTTCCTTCTTTATATAAAGTAATTTTAGGTGGTAAAATATACAGAAAATATAAATATATATAAAATCTACATAAAATTTAACATTTTCATCATTTTAAGTGTGAAATTCCATGACTTTAAGTTCATTCATGATGTTGTACAACCATCAGTACTACATTCAGAATGTTTTCATAATTGTAAACAAAACCTTTGTTCCTATTAAACACTAACTTCCCACTCCCCTGTACCCTCAGGCCTTGGTAACCATTATTCTTCTTTCTGCTTTCCTGCATTTGCCTATTCTAGATCCTGAATATAGTGGACACATACATTGTTTTCTCTTTGTGTCTAGCATCTGTCCTGTAGCACACTGTTTTCAAGTTTCATCCATGTTGTTGCGTGTATCTGTACTTCATTCACTTTTATAGATAAATAATATTTCATTGCATGTGTGTACCACATATTGCTTATCCATTCATTAGTTGCTGGGCACTTGTCTTGCTTCCATGTTTTAATGATGGTGAATATGCTGCTATGAACATTGTTGTACAAGTGTCCTCTTGAATCCATGTTTTCAATTTTTGGGGGGTATATAATTAAGAGTGGAATTGCTGGATCAGACGGAAACTATATGTTCAACATTTTGAAGAACTGCCAAGCTGTCATTGCCTTGGTTTTCCCTTATACTATTTGCTCATGTAGTATGTAGATCTCCACTGTAGCCCTGGGTCCTGCAAACATTATTAGGGACAGGGCCTGACAGCAACCTTATGGATCTATACATGTAGAAAGTGAATCCATCCTTGTAAATGTTGGTCTTTCACTTTTTTCCTCTTTTGCTTTCCATATTATATAATTGAGAAATCTGGGTTTCCATCGGTGTTCAAACTTGGAAACTTTTGTGTCATATTAAAAAAAAAATTCAAATCAAGCTGTTTTGTGGTATTTCAGATCTGACTGAAACCAGGAAGTAATAGAAATATAAAAAGAAAACTTGATCTTCTGAGGTTTTCTGTACCAAAGTAACTTGGATAAAAATTAAGCCTTTAAAATTTTTGAGGTTCATCTATCAATGCCACTGATTTCTAAAAAATATTGTATGACTAGCTTCTTTTGGAAAGTAAAAAAAAACAAAAAAAACAAAAAAAAACTAGTTCTCCTACAAGACTTTGTAGAAATTCTTTGTCTTAAATAATACAGCTTAAAAAATGAGCCTTTTAAAACTGTGAAGGATATCAGAAAGAAACAGGAAGAAAGAAGAAAAGCAGAAATTAAAAGATCGAACAAAAGCTACGTTAGCAGTGAGACACAATTTAAAGAGTTTGGGTCCAGCCAGAGCCTTTCAAATCTTTTGAGCTTATATAGTATTCTGATCGCTAACAACCCATATTCTTGAAAAATTAACCAGAAAACTAGCATGAGCTAAATGTCTTCATGTTTGAATTAGAGAACAGGGAAAGGTCTTGCTGCCTTCAGGGAAAGCTTTTAATCAGAATGTCTCTTCATCCTGGCTTTTGACCTTTCCTAACATTCAATTGTTTTTTCACACTGGTCTTGAAAGAGCCTGTGGCTCTAAGAAAAGAAGGATGGATTTCTTCCCCTTGCTTAGCATGGTTTATGTCAAGATTTTGCCCTTGTAAAAGCACCTAAGTGTGCTGGTGACACTCAGAGAGGGATGATCATTCAAAAGTAGTCTCTGCTTTTGTTAAACTTTTATTTCAAAACAATCACTGCTATGAAAAATTCTAACTTTCGATTCGCAGGTCGTTTTTTTGAAAGTATGTTTTCTGATTAAAAACACGTATTTCTCCAACTAGTATCCATCCTTATTTCTAGAAGTATCACCATGCATTTTGCACCCCCAAAATAACGTTTTTGCCCAGTAAAAAATGTTTTGTAAGTATTCATATGTACCCACAGTCCATAATTAAAACATCCCACTTCTCTTTGTTAAAAATTCCTTATGTTTACAGTTTTCAAAGAGCTTTGCATTCACTAACTAAGTAGTCAGAAACTTTTGAGACAGCTTTGCAGAACAAGACACAAAAACTACATGCTAAGTAACTTGCTCATGGTCACATGATAATTATGGAAGATGCTTGGTTATAGGACTGGGTGCTAACGTATTTTTCCTAAGAAAAATAAACCTTCATTGCATCTAGTCCACACCAGGATGATGTTTTGGGCATATGTTTCTCCAAGCATCTGGTAGGGACAGAACAGGTCTAAGGGACTTCTGAAAGGTGTAAATTCAGTAGGATTTCCCGCTGAAATTTTTATAAAGAAATTTAGAAAAAAAGAATCAAATGCGAGTTCAGAAGGTCTTGAGAATAGGAAAAATATTAGCTTATTAGGGAGCTTGTTAAGGTTGTCAGAGTTTTACTATCACATTGCAGCTTCTTCAGTGCCTCCTCGTTTTGGAAAGTGTTCGGAACTTTTAGGCGCAGTTCTGGACACCTCGCATGTCTGGGCATACCCAGTGGTATTTCTTAAAGATTATAAGGACTCAGCAGCAAATCAGGCTGTTTTTCACATAGTCAGAGATAGCTGAGCCTTAAGAATGCTGCAAAACATCCTCAGGTGATTATTGATACTCAGAAGGCTTCCCCACATCTCTTGCACCTGCGATCCTCATCGTACTCTTTCCCAAATATGGAACAGCCATGATAATACGTGTGTGATTAATAAATTGTTACTAAAAGATTAGTAATCTTTAACATCTGAGATTCTCACCGGATGTTAAGGATCTTAAAAATAGGACAATAATCAATTTAAACCTTTAAACTCTTTTGTTTCTGATAGTATTCCACATCCTAGCATTCAATGTATTTTTATTGGTGACTCCATATGACAAAGTGAAAAGGAGGAGGGTTTTGGAGAAAGAGATACAGAAATTCACATTTTAGCTACCCGATAACTGTAAAAACAAGGGCAGTTCTGTATTGGGCTTGCATTTTTCTTTTCAGTGAATCTATTTAACTGAAATGGAAATAAAACACATATCAATAATTGCACCAAGATACTGAAGGTAGTTTTTATTGAGAATGTGATCACTAAGGAATTGACAGAATTGAGAAATGAGAAAATTTCAAAGATACACATGCCTGAAAGCAGAAATCATATCTTATATGTCAGACATGAAAATAAAAGTCAGCCACTTGAAATACGGGACTAATACATCTTGAATCTCTGCAACTGTAGGGAATAGTTATTGTTTGCTAGTCTAGCACACATTTTAGTAAACTTTTCTGTTCTTAATGTTAAACTATATTTCTTATACATCTTTTTAGTGTTATTTTAATATGCATGCTTATATTTACCACTTACATGGGAAGAAATAGAATTCTTAAGTCTGAGAAGGTTGGTAATCATTTACATTTCTGACACATAACTGAAGGCATAGTTGAGAATTAGAATAATTAAAATAGCACTGGGGGACAAACTGAAAACTGTGACTCCGTTCTGATAGAAGGAGTCATTGTGCTTGAACAATTTGCAAATATGTTCCCTTCTTTTCCCGTAACAGGGTCCCATGTTTTATGCAACTCATCCATTATGAATTGCAGCCCTGTTTCTTACAGAGAAGTGAATTTGCAAAAGACACACATTTCACATAATGTTCACCTTTGTCACCTCAATGACACCCTGCTCCCTTCTCTTACCTTCCCCGACACCACACAGTTCACCACCAGCTTTTCCTCCTTCTCAACACTCTCTAACTTCTAACCTGCCACTGAAACTCACGGTTGTGCTTAGTATCTGCATGAAACTTCCTTGCACTTGGCAAGTTTTAAAAGTCAACTTTCTTTTTCCTTACACTTTATTGTCTTCAGTCTTTTATTTCTACTACATTTTAATAAAAGTATTCCGTATTCCATTTCTATTAATCTTTTATTAAAGTTTATTAGAAATAGAATGCTGAATAGAAAATAGGAAGTTTAGCTGTATTTAATGTTGTGATTATTCATTATACTGATATTTTTCTTGTATAGTTTTTGAACTGATTTATGGGTAGTTAGCTCCAAACTAAAGGAATACCATGATATTTTCCACACTATTATCAGCACTATGTCAGGTGTAAAGTTTGATCCATGAGCAGAGTGCAACTTCAAGATCATGAATTTTCACAAACTTGAATGTTACTATTGTGTTTATGCTTAATAGATGATTTCTTTGGCACCTTTCTCAAACACACACGGACACACACACACACACACACACATCTATACATGGTAACATAGACTAAAGCAAATAGAGAAGTTCAGGTATTGCAAAGACTGAATCACAAAAATATGTCATTGATCTCATTTGTTAATCAATGAATGGTTAATAAGATTAAGAAGACACATCACAAGGTCACAGTCCATTCAGCTGAATTATGTTGTTATGGCCAGAGGCTCATGAGAGGAAAAGGTATGGCTAAGAACAGAAGATCCGTTAAGCTCCAAGCCTGTTTAATTATTTAAGCCACTGAGACAAGTTAGATGTGGAGTGTGAGATGCCAGTGTAGAGTCTTCAACTGATTTTCCTTGGAGAGGTGGACCTGACTTAAGAGTGCTGGAAATCAGGTGGATTGGCTGTGACTAGCTTTTGACCAAAATGGAGTTTTCCATGAAAATGCAAACCAATCTTTAGAATTTGAATTACATAAAGCAAAAAATTCTTATATAAGTGCTTATAATTTTACCACTCTACCACTGTGGGATGCATGCCACGAGATTTTGTGAGTAGTTCTAAAAAGTATGTCTTCTTGGACAATATCCAAAGTAGACCACATGCACACTGAATCAAGCCTTACACAATAGCTTTTCTATATATGTATCTATATCTACATCTATATTTATATCTGTATCTAGCTAAAAGAAAAGCTCCACATACTGATAGAATTATATAAAAGCAAATACTAACGTCTGGGAATTTTGATTATAGTACAATGAATTGAAAAGAAAAAAATAATTTTTAAGGTATTAAGCAAGCATAGAGAGACATTTTGGTACTTACAAGGATTTCTGGGAATACAAGCAATTATTTTTGTCAGGGACCATATATTTAGGTACAGATCATTAACAATGCTTTCTTTAATGTTTATTTGGTGAATTATACATGTTAACTTTAAGGGTAATTAAAATCCATAATTATAATATGAGAAAATTTTGCTCCACTTAATTTTTTTTATTATAAATGTGGCTAGCATTGATTCATTGACTATAACCATGTAATTTTAATGCTCAGGAAACATCTGTTAGAAAAACTTTCCCTATAGAAGACATTTATCAATGTCCTGCCTTATCTCTGGTTATCTTTGGTTTATTACATTTTATGATAACCATAAAACTGAAACCATCCTCATTTACAGTTTTCCTCTTCCAAATTTAGGGAAATTATATTTTTAAATGTTTATCATTATCTCATTATATAATCTACAGAAATAATAAACCACAGCATGCCTGATTCTAAAATGAGACTTTTGAATTTCTACAATAAATAGAATATAACGAACTCTGCTTCTTTGGGTATAGCAGGTCAAATGTGGATTAATGAGCAGATAGCTGTAACATGTTTATCATGTTATAATCTGATCGTTGTCTTTACTCATCAAGATACACTAACTTAACTGAAGTATCAAGTGATCTCAAAACCTCAGTAGTGTCTGGTAAAGGTTGCTGTCTCACCTGTGCCACGAGATCATTGCCATTTGACTGCTGCTTCATCCGTATCACCTTCACTCCAGGACTCAGCCTGGCTGAATATCTTTTTACAGGATTGCTGATAATGAAGGATAGAAGGAACATGGTGAACACTATGCAGTCTCAGAAGATGTACTTGGAAGAGACATGTTACTTCTGCTGTCATTTCCTTGGCCAGAGCAAGTGAAATGCTGAACCTGATCAGTGGCTTGTTGTTTGAACAGTAACACAACCTACTGTTATGCATAGAATGATATTGGAGCCATATATTTCAATTAGCCATTATGAATGTCTCTCGTAGTTTTCTTTACACATTTTCTCAAGACCTAGAGTAAAATGTAAAAAAGGAAAGCCAGATAAATTCTCTCATCTCCAAATTCAGTGTCCTAAATTCCACTTACTTTAATCAGAGTATAAAAATCAGGTAGTTCAGATTTTAATGGACAAGTCATTTTTGTCTCTTCTTTTGTTATCAGTGTTTATACTGATTATTTGAAAGAAACAGTAGCCTCCTCAACCTTCCAAAATACACACACACACACACGTACACACACACATCAGCAACATTAGAGAGGTTGACCTAAAAGTGTTTTAAAATCTATGACACAGTTAAAAGAAACTATGGCTTCAAAGTTTTCCCAAGCAAGTTATATGTCAGAGTGTGAGTAGGAGAAAACTGTTGAACTGCCACGATTCTGCTGGTGGTTACATTGTCACTTCCAATCATGTTCTGACCATAGTGTCATCAGAGCAATTAGTTCATCCCAAGCTTGTTCTGTAGTGCCACTCCATAGGGAAATAGCAAATCTGTCCTACTGACTGCAGTTCCCTAAAGTGTCCTTAAAGTTTAGTTATTTCGAACTTAGTGGAACTGGTTGTTGGTAGTGGTCGTCTGTGCTAGTATTCTTTAATCATTACCTGCCAGGAAACACTGTTTTATTTACCAGTGTATGACAGTTTAGGTAAGAATTATTCTACTACTGAAAGCTCAAGACATATTTGTGCTGTAGTGATAAATATAGATTTTTTAAAAATTCTTACTTTTCAGGTACTTTTCTCTTTAGCTGTTTTATTTTAGTGTATCTTTTTTTTTTCATTTTTTATGGAATTGTAAGGCACATTTCGTGGTTCTAGTTTACAACTATAACATCATTTCCAGAGTCATCAATTCCTTTGTCAGGACATGACAGTGTATTTTTCCATTGTTTAGACTTCCTAAAATGCCTGATAACCAAAACACAAAGAGTTATCATTATACAGTTATGTATGATACAGCTTCCTCTATGTAATGTGTCGCATAGAGTATTTTATTTCCAGCCTAAGATCATTATTTGTTAGAGAAACTAAGGAACAAGAAATAAGGATGCACTGACACAAATAGTAGTGAATTCAGAATGCATAGACGAGTGTGCAAAGAAAAGCAAATGCATCCATGCCCAATTACCTAATTTGTAATTGCAGCTATTCATTGCACTTGATTCTTTCCTTCACCTCCTTCCTTTCCTTCCCTCCTCGGAGCTCCTCCTTCCCGGCGTTTGTATGGCAGCTTCGTAATACACCCAGAATACTTAGCAATTTCTTCTCCGATTTGCTCTAGCTTCAAAGGACTATGGTCATGATTACATGCAGTAATGATACATTCAATTTGAAACTACAATCTGTGTAACTTTGTGTTTCTCTTTGAAGGTTTAGTTATGATTGTGTCAACCACAAGAGGAAGAATAATTCCTGTGCTCAGAGACAGGTCAAAGACAAATAATGTGTGTGTGTGTGTTTGTGTGTGTGTGTGTGTGTATGTGTGTGAGAGAGAGACAGAGACAGAGACAGAGAGAGAGAGAGATTGAAAAACATTAAAAAAAAGCAAATTTTAAGAACTGAGCCCCAATTCCTTTTTTTTTCTTTTTTATTGTGGCACATAACATTTACTATCTTAATCATTTTTAAATGAACAGTTTAGTGATATTAAATACACATATTTCATTGTGTAGACATCACCATCCTCCATCTTCAGGGCTCTTTCCACCTTTCAAAACTGAAATTCTATCCATTAAACAATTCCTTATTCCCCGCCCTGCCCCCAACTCGGCTGCTGGCAGAGTTCTACTTTCTGTCTATATGATTTTGATCACTGTAAGTACCTCATGTAAGTATAATCATACAGAATTTACCTTTTTGTGATGGGCTTATTTCACTTAGCATCCTAAAGGTTCATCCATGTCGTAGTCTATGTTAGACTTGGCTTCCTTTTTAAGGCTGAATATTTCATCATATATATCAATCACATTATATATGTTGTATTCTAAGCATTTTATATTTTTCGGCCTTACATTTGGGTCTTTGATTCATATTCAGTTAATTTTTTTATGGAGGTTCATATAAGGTTCAACTTCATTCTGTTGCATGTGGAGATTCAATTTTCTCAGCATCCATTGTTAAAAATACTGTCTTTTTCCCATTAACTGATCTTGCCACCCTTGTCAAAAATAATTTGGCTATGTAAGTATTTTATTCTATTGGTCAATATGTTTTTTTTATGCCAGCTGATACAATCATATATAACCATTCATTTATTAGTTTAATAATGGGATTTTTTGGTGGAATCATAAGAGTTGTCTACATATATGATTGTATCAGCTATGGACAGAGATAAGTTTACTTCTTCCTTTATTCCAATATATGTTCTTTCTTTTCCTTGCCTAATGGCTCTGGCTAGGATTTCCAGTACTATGTCAAATAGAAGTGAGGAAAGCGGACACCCTTTCATTGTTCTTGGTCTTACAGGAAAAACTTTTTAAAAAAATTATGATGAGGTAGTTTCCTTCTATCCTAGTTTACTGAGTTTTTTTTTTTTTTTAATTATGAAAGGCTATGGAATTTTGTCAAGTGCTTTTACTGCATCACTAAAAGATGATTACATACCTTTTTTCTTCATTAATGTGGTATATTCCATTGGTAATGTGGTGTATCCCATTGTTTAATTTTTGTATGCTGAAACATCTTTGTATTCCAGGCATAAATCGTACTTTGATTTTTGTATGTTGAACCATCTTTGTATTCCAGGCATAAATCCTACTTAGAAGTGGTGTATAATTCCTTTAACATGTTGCTAAATTCAGTTTGCTAG
The DNA here is from genome assembly GCF_003255815.1 of Theropithecus gelada. Lineage (NCBI taxonomy): Eukaryota > Metazoa > Chordata > Mammalia > Primates > Cercopithecidae > Theropithecus > Theropithecus gelada. The sequence goes on along the minus strand of NC_037685.1, from coordinate 44,585,396 downwards.
ATCTTTTTTGAAGATTGTTCCCATTAATGTTCATATGGAATATTGATCTTTAGTTTTCTATTTTTTGTGATGTCTTTGACTTTGGTATCAAGGTAATTCTGGCCTCATAGAATGTGTTAGGAAGTGTTCCCTCTTCTTTGATATTTTGGAAATTATTGAAAATTGGGGTTAGCCCTTCTTTAAATGTTTGGTAGAATTCAGCAAATACTCCATCAGGCCAAGGACTTTTGTTTGTCAGGATATTTTTGATTAGTAATCTCCTGACGCTTCAAATGTCTATTACTATTTTCTATTTGTTTGCGGTTTAGATTTAGTAGGCTTTGTGTTTCTAGAAATTTATCCACTTCACCAAGGTTATTCAATTTGTTGGCATATCATTACTTTCATAATACTCTCTGTTGGTCTTTGTATTTATGTAGAGTTGGAAGTAATGTTCCTACTTTCCTTTTTTTTTTTTTTTTTTATTTTGGTAGCTTGAGTCTTCCTTCTCTCTTCTTTCTTTCTAGCTAAAGGTTTTCTAAATTTGTTACTCTTTTGAAGAACCAAGTGTTGGTTTCATTAGTTTTTGCTATTATTTTACATTCTCTATTTTATCTCAGCTGTAATGTTTGTTATTTCATTTTTTTGTTAGTTTTGGGTTCAGTATATTCTTATTTTTTTAGTTCCTTAAGTTGTAAAGTTAGGTTGATGATTTTCTTATTTTTCATAATGTATGCCTCTAAATTTTCTAACAGTGCTTTCATTATGTCCCATATGTTTTGACATACTGTTTGCTCATTTTCATTTATCTCCAAGTATTTTCTAATTTCTCATGTAATTTATTCTTTGGTCCATTGGTAAGAATATGTTGTTTAATTTCCACAAATTTGTAAATGTTCTCATTTTTCTTCTGTTACTGATTTCTTACTTTATCCCATTTTGATCAGGAAAATGTTTTGTATGCTATCTTTTGCTGTAAGTTTTTTGAGACTTAATTTGTGACCTAATACATGTTCTATCCAGGAAAATGTTCCATGTGTACTTGAAAATAATGTGTATGCACATTATAGTCACTGGGTATAATATAATATAGTAACTGGGTAGAGTGTTCCATATCTGTCCATTAGACCTAGTTGGGTGTATTGTGCCATTCAAGTTCACTGTTTCCTTACTTATATTCTGTCTCATTGTTCTATTCATTATTGAGAATGGGGTATGATAACTGCAACAATTATTATAGAACTATGTATTTCTCTTTTTGATTCTGTCACGTTTTGCTTCATATATTTTTATGGTCTGTTATTAAATGCATAAATATTTATAATTTTAATATCATCTTGCTACATTAAACCTTTTGACAATATATAATGTCCTTCTTGTATGTTTTAAAATCTACTTTGTCTGATATTAGTATAGCCACTCTTGCTCTTCTTTGCTTACTATTTGGACGAAATATATTTTTTCATCCTTTAACTTTCAGTGTATCTGTGAGTTTGGATCTAAAGTGAGTCTATTGTAGACTGGGCATTCATCATTTTTTAAAGTCCATTTTACTAACCTCTGTATTCTGATTGGAGAGCTTAATCCATTTACACTTAAAGTCATTGCTGATAAGCAAGCAATTTTGCTATTTATTTTTTATATGCCTTATAGCTTTCTCATACCTCATTTTCTACATTTCTGTCTTTTGTGTTTAGTTCATGTAATTGATTTTTCAGTTAAATATAATTTTTTTGCTATTTTGTTTCTTCTATATTCTTTGTTGTTACCATGGTGATTATATTCAACATGCTAAAGTTATAACATTCTAATTTGAATTTGTGCCAACTTAATTTTAATAATACACTCAAATATGTTTAACAGCTCTGTCCCCACCTCTTTCAGTTGTTCATGCTATAAAATCTTATCTTATACATTTCATGTTCAAAAACATAAACTAATACTCTTTTATGCATTCATCTCTCAAATTATGTAGAAAACAAAATGTGGAATTACAAACCAAAATTACAATACCAGCTTTTAGCATAATAGTCTTAGCGTTTTAGTGTCTTAAATGATGTAGAAAACAAAGTGAAGTTATACAGCATGTTACAATAATACTAGCTTTTAAAATTGCCTGTTGTTTAATTGAGATTTAATTTTTGTATAGCTTTTAGTTATTTTCTAGGGTCCTTTTATTTCATCCCAAATAACTCCCCTGAGTGTTTCTTGTAGGGAAGGTCTAGAGGTAATAAACTTCCCCAGCTTTTGATTACCTGGAATGCCTTAATTTCTTCCTCATTTTGGGTAACAGTTTTGCTGAATCTAGTATTGTTGGTTGACAGTATTTTACACTTCGTATTTTGTATGCCTTATGATTTTCACTTGAAAACTGAGAATTTGAATCTAATAATATGTTAACTCTGACAACCAGATTCTCCTTCTTTCGGAGAGTTAGCTGTTTTGCTCTTGATTTTTTTTTGTTGTTGTTGTTGTTGTAGCTGTCTCTGTGCCAAGTATAAGCATGAGGTGTAAACTTATTCTCTCCTCAGGTTTTTTTCTGAGCTTGTATCTTCCTACTGTGTCTACATGGTGACTTCCTAATTTCACACATGTATGCAGTTGCTTGTGAATGTCTTTATCTTCAATGTCAGGCACCCAAAAGTGTAAAAAGAGAAAAACAAAGGGAGAAAAAACGAGGCACCACCCTCTTTACATGCCCTGGGAACCACCTCAGCCAGGGGAGAGAGACTGACAATAAATGAGGAAGTACAATAACAATGGCCACTGCTTCTTTGTCTGCACCTCTGGGATCAGAAGCAGTGATCAGTGATCAGAGCATGGATCTCTGTTATCTGGGAGGCAGGGTTGTTTGTTGCCCACCCTAGTTTCTACAAACTGTGTGGTAGCTGCTCCAGGAACAAGTGGACCGCTGCCTACCACAGAGTTGAGAGGTGGGGAATGAATAGGTGCTATTGTGTTAACAGCTAAAATTGACCACAATTAACCACAATTGACAATCTAAGTCAAATCCTGGGAGTTGCAAGTACAAGTCTTTCCCTGGAATTTAATTTAATTTCAATAGATTCCAGAATTCCAAAATAGTTACATCAGACAGATTCTGCCAGGGCAATTTTTTTTTTCTATGTAGGGATACATATTTCTAGTGCTACCTACTCTATCATCTTTCTAGAATATTCTCCTCTCCAATTTTTTATATCATCATTTCTGGAGTTGTAGGCCAATAATCTATATTTTACCAATTTCTCTAGGTGACTCTTTGTCTACTTTAAGTTTTCAAGCCAGAGTTAGCCCTCTCTATCCTCAGTATAAAACAAAAGCACCATGAAAACACCTGGCTCTAAGTGTGGTTGCCATTTAATTTATGTTCCAAACCAGAAAAAAAATTCAGAGTAAAAGAAGGTGCTATTAATAATTCATCTGTAATAACACATATGAACTAGGACTATCTGAAATAGTTTTTTGAGAGACATTTAGAAAAAATTATGCTTTGAAAATTTTTTTAGGGGGTGCCATTAATTTGATTTTGTCCAATTTTTGCAACAAAATTTTGACTTTTATAGTGAGGTGATATTCATAAATCTGAGTATTCATATCTAAAAATCCAGAAGCATTTTTTCCTAAGGATGTCATATAGATCATACAAAAATAACTGTAGAAATGTTGAATCCATAATATGTCAAATGAGTTGCAGCCATTTTAATATTTTGTTCATTTTTATATATTCTATCTATATAATATATAGCAGTTTTCTGATAGTAACTTCCAATTCCTCTCTCAAAATGGACTGGACAAATTTCTTAGCCTGAAAAGACTGTTCTTATACCATTCAAATTTTATCAGTCCATTTCTCTGGGTCCCCTGTTGTTCTTATTCCATAGCATCTTCCATGGGATTGATCTCTTCCTTGTGTTAGAGTTAATATTATTATTTTCAGAAGTCTTGGTTTTTCCATTGGCAAATGTTCAAATAAAACTTTACAACCAAATCTTTATAATGCTGTTGCCAACTTTGTTTCTTTAAATAGTGCTATTGCTATAGGGCAATTGTGCAGTGGGATGGGTATATGAATCTGTGTGAAAAATGATATTTTAAATGCTTTGTGGGGAAGAGTAACCAATTTGGATTGAATTGAATGCTAAATTGGCTTTCTATTTGGAAAAAATTTAGATGTTATAGTAGTTCTTACATAAGAACATTAAACATCTCACCCTAAATGAAGTACCTCAGGGGATGTTGTGATAGCTATAATTGTTTGTGACGGAAATATTCACTCTTAGAAGACTTGGGTATTGACAAGAACTTGGAAAAGGAACAAGCAGCAACACGTATCCAACTGTGCTTCAGCAGGGGAAATACAGCTATGTTCCTGGGTCACTGGACTCTTGTTATGGATTGAACAATCCAAGCTATATAAAGAGATATAATAACTATGACCAGAACTTGGTGAAATATGACTATTCCGTTTGAATTCAGCTTCTAAGCAATATTCCCCAAAGAGATCTGATTTCGAGTCAATGTTGTAGCTACCAGCCTTGAAGTTACCTCAATTTTGATATTCTATTATTCCCTTAGCTAGTAGAAACTGACTATGGTGAATTCTTACTCCAAATGTATTTTTCTGCACTAGATGAACTATAACCTTTCATAGTCTGTGATTGGTGCACCTTCTGTATCTCCCTTTTTTAGATGCACTGAGGAAGTCCCCTGTGGTCCTAAAGCTGCACCTGTGTGACTGCTGTCTAATGTCCCATTTTGGTGCTCAGTGTCATGAGTATTAAGATGATTCTGAGTAAGACCCCTAATTAATGCCACCAAAATTTGGTGAACCCTTGTCTTTTGGGGAAGAGGGGGAGAATTCTTCACCATACGCCTCAAACCTGGCTTCTTCAGTTCTGTGTATGAGATACTTTCAAACGACTTTTCTCACTTTTAAATCTTATTCATAGATGTAAAGTTTTGGCATTTTGGCTAATTAAATTTCAAATTTTTATTTGCTTGTTCCTGCTTTGATGAGCTACTTATGTTGTGTTTGATAGATAGTAGAAAATAGGCTGCATTAGACAAGTATGAGAAGACATGCTTACAGTCACATAAAAGGAGAAGAAAAATATGTGTGTGACTGTAGACCGTACCTCCATGAACATTACAAATTTCTGACTGCCATCTAGAAAACGTGCTTTATCAACATGATGTCAATGATGTGGATATTTTACTTACTTTCTATTTTGTTATACATGTTTGGTTTAGATGTAACCTTTGACCATTTCTGTGTAATTTTAACAAAATAGATTTAACTGCACAAGAATCACCCTAGAAGTAATTTTCCATGATGCATTTTAAAGGTCATGCTTTCCCTGATGACAGCAAGTTTTTGTAGTTAGACCTTGGGAAAGACAACAAGGAGATCTGAGAGCTAATGCAAAATTATCTTTACTAGCTGGATCTCCTTGGAGTGGTCATTTATCCTTTGAATCCTAATTTCCCCCTTAGCACTGACAAATGTCATCTCCCCAAAGCCATAACTGAGCAGAAAGTGAAGCTTAGCATTTTTTATTCTGAAAGAAGAGATTGTGTCCATGCAATTATGACAGTAAAAATAAATGAGCATAGCTTGAAATATTTCTTTAATAGAAACTTAGCCTTTGGATTTAAGGTTATATAAAGTGAAAAGGAAATTGGGTAATTAATAAGAAGTTAAACATTAAAAGATTCCTCAAGTAATCCAAAGGTATCAAATGTTCAATGGCATAAAATACCTCTCTAGTCCTTATGATGAGAAGAGAAGGTCCTGATGAATGTCTAAGTAGGGATGAAACTCTAAGGCTAAATTTCTATGAAGAAATAGTGTAATAAAATTTTTGAAAGATATTCAGAGATATTTCTTGAGATCATTATCATGTATTCTGTACACAAATGTATTTTTCCATTTTATTTTCAATTATTTTCCATGTACAGCTATAACTTTAGAAAGCCTGATTGTTATTCTTTGGCTTTTTTCCCTCAATTAAATCGTGTTTTCTTGGTGGAAAGAGAGCTTTAAAATAAAATGGAAGCAAGCGGTATCAATTTTAGAGAGTTACTAAAACCGAAAATCAGGGAAATGTAGATAATATAAACTAATATCAAGCTAATTCTTTTGTGTGTTAGTGTTAATCTTTTATGGGTGAATGAGGTTAAATGTGTGTTAGTATAAAGGACATAAAGGAATAAGCAAAGACACTAGGATCAGAACATGACTCTATATCTATATCAGCTGAGTCTATTTATAGTAGAATCACTACAAAGTGGTGACCACACAGAGCTGCATTTTTTTTCTTTTGATATGCATACATTTTCACTAAAATAAAAAAGGAAGGAAGGAAGGAAGGAAGGAAGGAAGGAAGGAAGGAAGGAAGGAAGGAAGGAAGGAAAAATATTTTTTAAAAAGAAACTCTTTGATGATTCAAGATCATGTAGAAGTTATTATTATGTTGAGCTTGACCTGGATCTGTAAGTCTTGACATTTAGCTCTTGAAAATACATCTATTTTCTTGGCCGATAGTCTTAAAAGACAGAATCCAACATAATAAGCCTGCACATGTATCCCCATATCTATAATGAATGTTGAAATTATAAAATAAAATGCAATATATATTCACAAATATTAAAAAAAGTGCAGAGATATGGGAAGCCATATGTGTCTTAAGTGTGCTTATTTCTATGAATTCGTTAGATGACAAAGCTCTTTTCTGCATGCATCATTGCTCAGATGTTTTGTCTGAAATTCTCTTCACATTGACATACACGCATTGAACTAATATGAGAATGTATGCATTAAACTAGCTTGAATGATGTCCACATTCTCAGTTTTTTCACCATAACTTTTTCTTTCCAAAGTGCATGATGCCGCAGAAAAGAAAAGCTAACTGTGAAACTCAAAGAAAGTCTTTGTTAGGGCCTGAGTATTTTTTTTTTTTTTTTTAATCTCTATGCCTTTCACATTCTTAGCTTCGGTAATCCTTGAAGAGAACAGAGTCAAACCTTGTATTTTAATTAGGATCTTTCAGTGTTTGTGGCCTCGAGGAGCAAGAGCAAGAAAGACATTCTGTGGGTGTGTGTGAAAGAGAGGACCAAGGTTGTTTTCTTTGTGACTAGCGATTATATTGTGTAAGAGCAGATGACAAACGAGATTTGATTTGCGATATGAAACCAAATGCACTAAAAGGAAAGCGTACTAGTTTGAATTAGGTATATTAAATCAGTACTTCATATAAACCAGTGAATAGTAAAAGAGAATATATAGGAGGAAAAAGTAGTAGAAGTTGCATTTCTTAACCAATCGCAACGTTTGCAAATGGGCTTGTCACATACCATCATGTAAGTGCTAGTCAAGTCTAAGGTATAAGCAAGTATTTTTCATTTTTAAGGATTATTGCAAGGATAGAGAGTTTCACAATAAATGAATTGACTGCCTTTCTACAAGTCTTTACTTACAACTACAATTATAATTTTTCCATGGTCATGTTTTGAATTATTAAAAGAATATTGACATTTTGCTATATTTTTAAATCATCTTTAAGTCATTTCAAATAGTGAAATAGTATTACACTAATTAAACTTTATTAAGTACATTTTCAACCTCAGTTAAGTTTTTTAATCAATGTTTATTTCAGTTAGGGGATAGTTTTATTTATTTTTTCTTCTTTGAAATAGTATCTTTGAAACCAATGTCCACATGATTTCTTTACAGATAAAAGAGTTCTGTTTACGAAATAAGAATAAACTCCCTGTAATTTTAGTATCACCAAAACTATTTTAATCTCTTTTTGGATATGTACTTCAACTTAAACTACATATATAGCTATAGATATATAGATATGTCTATATTTAAATATAGACACCTCTCAAAATGTATAGAAATGTATTTCTCAAATGTGTAAAGTATAGTGAAACTACCAGACCACAAACGATGTTTTCTATTTATAGATCTATTTGCAATTTGGGATGTGCCAAATTCCCACACCTTGTTGTCAATATTAGTCTGACAAGACTAAAAGGAAATTTAAAATATTAAGATCATCCTCTTTAGGATCCACTTGGAACACTGAAAAAGGTGTGAAAATATTGATCTCAGACTTCTTGTGAGTTTGATGTGCTTTATATTTGTAATGCTATTCTCTTCGCTGCATTCGTACGTGTGCTTGAAGCTTGCTGCCTTGTAGGAGACAACGCAACAACCCTTACCAATGCCACTTTTATAAGATTTTGCCTGCTGTGTGTCAATGTGACTCTTCAGTACACTACTTAAGGGAGTGCAGGGAACATGACCTACCCTGAGTCATCCAAAGAATGTTTCTCCAGTTCCTGTAGTTCCTGTGAATTCCTAATGTCTTTATAATAAATGGTCACCTAGAAATTAATGTAACTGGGTTGATTGTGTTGCATGACATTAAGTAAACCTAACTGCTGCAACAGGGTGCGGTCTGCATCATGGCAAATACATTGTGGGAGAGAGGGACACGTCCTCCCTCAGCACCCACAAAAGGGATCATTAACCAAGGCTGGAACACTTCTCCAGCGAGGACAGATGTAACCTTGGAATCTTTCTCCACACAGTGCTCCAGGAAGCGATTCGACATGAGTCTGTACTGGCATAGGAAAATAAAACTGTTTGGCATGGCTGCCGTGTAGGTCTTATTTTCTTTTGCCTCTTACCAAGAATTATTTTAAAAATGAAACTATTGTCAACCAATGAATGTAAAGGTGTTATTTTTGATTATTATTTTTTAGGTTTATGTTTTGAAATCCCCCCTCAGTTGCAGGAAAAAAGTAAGATACAGAATATAAAGAGACAAAATAAATGATAAAAAACAAAATAAGCATGTTTATGTGCCAGAAATCAAGAAGAAAAGGCAATGATAAAAACAGCTGAAGCCCGAGGCATCCTAAGCCCTGGGTCTGGAAGCAGGTGTTCACAGTGGCATACTTGGGCACTCTGGGGCACTGAGGACTGTAAGTACCACTCACAAGGTGACTGGCCAGCAAAACTTACTGCTTACCATAAACAATGTCTGGGCTCCCACCTTGAAAAATGATGCTGGAAAAAAAAAAGGTGTTATTGATCATTTTCTGGGACTAAGGCTTAGTGAGGTTTACTTACAGAAAATTAAAAAAGCAAGCAGTCATACAGCCAACATTGGGCCAAGTTGCCTGTTGGATTTGACATATCCTGAAATCACAGGGAAAAGGTTGGCACTATGCTAAGATGTGGCTCAAGATGGGAGGCCACAGGGCAGGCAGGAAGGTGGCAAAAGCAAACTAGAAGACCTGTGTCACTAATGAGATAAGCAAGAGTAAGAGAAAGGAAGAAAGAGAGAAGATGGATGTCCTCTAGTTGAAATAAATATACTAAAACAAATATAACAATATGAAAAGACCCTACATAGGTTAAGTATCTTCCAAAAAAGGCACAGCATTCATGTGAGTTTCATATTGCTACTACAGCAAATTGCCACAAACTTAGTAGCTTAACACAACATGCATTCATTACTTTACAGCAGCTTAGACATCCAACATGGGGCTCACTGGGCTCAAATCCAGGCATTGGCAGGGCTGCTTTTCTTCCTGAGGCTCTAGGGAAAAATCGTTTGCTTTGGTTTTTCAGCTCTGGAGGCTGCTGCATTCCTTGGCTCTTGGCTGCCTCTCCATCTTCAAAGTGCATCACTGCAACCTGCGCTTATTCCATCAAGTTGGCTCTGTCTCTCACATTTCTACTTCTCCCATGCAAGGACCCTTGGGATTCTACTGGACTCACCTGGATAATCCAAGATAATCCCTTCATCTTAAAATCCTTAATTTAGTCACACACAGAAAATCACTTCCGTTACGTAAAGTAACATATTTCCATATCCTGGAGGAACGGGGCATTGATCTGTCTACCACAGCATCCACAAAGGGAACAACAAGCATGGTCCAATACATGCATATAGAAATAAATTTGTGGATTCAAGAAAAAGTGGAGTCATGGTTATAAAAATATTTAATAGAGAGAAGAGTTTCCAGACTAGACATACAGGAAAGAATTCACCCAGGATACAACTTAGAGAAAATGCTAAGGCATAGGCAAAAGAATTGCATGTATGTGCACACACACACACACACACACCACATATAAAAGAACAATTCAGAGATATGAAGGATATATTAAGAGACTCTGACATATAACCATGAGGTTCAGAATAAAAAGAATAAAGGAGAAACAATACTGAAAAAAGTAAGGAATTTTCCACAATTGAAGGAAAACATGAGCCTTCAGACTGGATGTGCCTGTCTAGTACTGAGAAAAATATATGAAAATAAATCCACACCAGAGGCACAAAGTAATGAAATTGTAGCACATCAAAATCCATATTCCCTTTGGGTTTGATTGGAGGAATAAATTCAAGAGATGTATTGTACAGTGACTACAGTTAATAATATTTATTATATTATCGAAAGTTGCTGAGTAGATTTTAAATGTTCTTACTATAAAAATGATAAAGTATATTAAATAACATATATATTAATTAGCTTGATGTAGCCATTCTACAATGTATAAGTATTTCAAAACAACATATTGTACATAATAAATACATAGTCAAAATAATATAAGAATTTTTAAACGATAAAAAATACATTTTAAAAATTGGAAGTCCATGTTCTTAACAACTAAACATGAGAAAAGTATTATCCACAAAAAATAACAATTAGGCCTCTACAGAAACCTAACTCTTAAAAACAAACATTGGAGAATACTTTCAAAATGCTTTGGCAAAAACAAAAAACAAAACAACAATGAAAGAGCTCTATGAATTTAAAATTTTATACTCAGATAAAGCATTAATCAAGACGAAATACAAAATGAAGTACATGGTTTCTTACAGCTCAGTTTTCCTATCTGCATTCACTTTAGTTTTGCAATAGTATTTCTTGCAGTAACATTCTTTTATTTGTGTGTCCAAACATACCTATTTATCCAGTAACTAATTCAAGGTACGAGAGGAGTGAAGATACTAATGACAGAAATCAGAGCAGGGAATCAGAAGAGAGAAGTGCACGCTCCCATGCATGGCGCTCTTGAGTTGACAAGAGGACATGTGATCCCAAGATTTCTCTTGACAGAGACTACGTTTACACAAATTAAAGGAATTGTGTAACATTAAATAACCAAATTCATAGCCTTAGTAACTTCCATTGCACTGGGTTTTAGCATGGAACTGTTGTTAAAGGAAGGGTCAGATGGTTGAAAAATTAATTGGCAAACAAGTTGATTGCATAAGCTGGAAGTACTGTTGAAAACTGTGGTTCTTTATTAATTGAAAACACTTTGGATATTGGGAAGAGAGCAACAGTGAAGTTTCCTTTGAATCAGGAGTAAGGAATATGTTCTACTCACTATCTACATGATCATGATCTCAAGTTATTGTTTCTCATAAATATCATAGATGTGCTAAAATTTGAAATAGGTTTTCAATCAGGAGCCAATTCTAATCACCCATCAGTGGCAATGTGGAGCCTTGAGTTTGGAAAGATTTTCTTTAGTGTGTTAGGTTGTTCTAGTGTTGCTACAAAGCAATATCTGAGACTGGGTAATTTGTAAAAAGAGAGGTTTAATTGGCTCATATTCTTCAGGCTGTACAGGTAGCATAGCACCGACATCTGCTTCTGGGGAGTCCTCAGAAAGAAGAAGGCAAAGGGTCAGCAGGTGTCTCTTATGGCAGGAGCTGGAGCAAGAGTAGGGAGAAGTGCCACACTTTTCAACAATCAGATCCTGTAAGAACTCACTCACTACTGCAAGCACAGCACCAAGGGGATGATGTTAAACCACTCATGAGAAATCCATCCCCATGGTCTAATCACCTCCCACCAGGTCCCACCTCCAACATTGGGGATTACATGTCAATGTGAGATTCAAAGAGGACACGTATCCAAACTATATCATATACAATCCCAAGACAAAGTCTAATAAAGTCTCAGATCAATTAATTGTAGATATCTGTCGTTAGGTAACTGAAACAGAAGGAATGGCCACAGAGGTCTTGTAGGTTTGTGGCTTGTGCAGGTGTTTGCTGAGAAATGTTTTACAATAGGTTTTCATGAGTGGTCAGGGAAAGCCTTATTTGTAGCATTTGCCAATCTCCCTGATACAAATATTCCAGCCATGGCTGATTTACTCATAAGATGGAACTGAATTCTGACCACAGCTGTCTGTTGCCAGCTGGTGTGAGTCAGCTCCAGAACCTCAAGAGTCTGGTGGCTTAGTGCTGAAACTCAGTGTTTAAAGCAGTTGCCTTTTGTTCACCTATAGGGAAGTAAAGTTCGGGTGTGAGAAAAGTTTGAGCCAGTTTAGTTAGTATTTATAAGAATGAGTTTAAAAGAATGGAAATGGTTCATGGGTCGAATAATTGAGACTCTGAAGAGTGGTTGAATAAATTGCTGTGTTTTATCCTGGAGAGGAGGGAACTGGAGAGTGATTTAATAATCTTTATATTTATGGGGTTTTCTTTTTGACAGAAGATGGTTCCCAGTTACTTTCCATCCCTAAGTTTCAAATCAAGATAAATCTAGACTTAAGTATTCCCCTTTCCTACCCAGTAATTATCACTTTAAAAATATTTTAGAAAAAAATGCACTGTATAAAGAATGCTTTCTTAGATTGACTATCAGCTGATCCAGTTTCTACACTTCAACTCCTGCTGGCCTTTTACACTATATGTAAGATTAGGCAATAAAGATAGGGAAAGTTCAAGGGAAAACTGCTGAGGCCAAGTAATCCAATAGGAATCCAATAGCAATATGGGAAGGCAGAAACTATTTTACCCAATAACTCTAGCTAGAAATTTCAGCAATTGCCAACCACCTGCTCCCTCATATGTCATTCATCACACTGCTTCACGAATTCTAACTCCAGAAGTCCTCTTGAATTTTTCCCAGCCTGTCCTCTCAAATCACTGGTCTAGTGCAAGCTATTCTTTATAATATTGCAATCTGCTCTTATTCCACTTTAAATAAACAGAGTGGAGAATTGTTGACCAGATGAATAAAAAGTTGGCCACCAATTTGACATTATCCCCCTAACTAACATTATCTTAAAGTATACTTCTCAGGAGGGTATTTTAAGTCATTTGAAATTCTAAATGCAAGATTGAGTATCTTCTGCACGTGTTTTCATTGGTTCAATATGAAAGATTATACTATTTCCACCATATTACCAAATTATGATTGGATTGTGTTACAATGCTCTTAGGTTTAATCACTCTGAATCCTTTGCCTAAAATGTAGATTTTTGTTTTTGCTATAAAAAAGACATTAGAGTCTATGCCAAAATTTGCAATTCTTCTATAAAATTATTTTTTGTCTAAATCTTGAAAATAACTTAGAATCACAAAATGTTCAGGGAAATCTCTAGTGAGAAAAATAAAATTTATAGCTCACAGACTCGATTGAACAGACAACCATCTGTTCAACTTAAAACATTTTGTCTCAAATAACATAATAACTCACAAATGATGATGGATTAGGTAACTTCATTTCATATTTATTAATTTATTAACCCAACTCTTTTTAAAGCCATCAATTTGCATGAAGCTTATGAGTGAGATATATATAAAAAATCCTAACATTTGATGATCTCCTAATATGTGCTAAGTGCTTTATATGTATGACATTTTAAGAAATATTTAAGTCAGATACTATCTCTTTTTTCAGATAAAGAAATTGAGTCTTAAATTAAATGATTTACTTAGAGTCACAAAAATGAAGTGTGCTGATACAGTCTGAATCTACTGATGGCTTCAAAATCATTTTCTGTGATGCAATGCAGCTTCTTGTAGGGGAGTATAACATGGAAATAAAGCAGGCAGTTTTTGCTTTCCAAATTTTTAGTATAGATGAAGAAAAATACGTACTCAATTACCAATACTGTTTAAAAACAATGTCTTTGATTTAATATATGGTAAATATTAAATATGTGGTAATGAAAATAAGTATCGTTTTAGAGTTCACAGGGAAGGAAAATATCCTTTGTAAGCTGGGGCATTTTAGATATTCAATTTTATTTATTTTATATAATGAAATAGTCAGCACTCCAACCATCCATCTATCCACCAATGTATTCATTTATCTACCTGTCCATCCATTCATCCATCCAAACATCTATGTAGCCATCCATTCGCACATTCATTATTTCATCCTGCATTCATACATCAATAACTACTCTCTAAGAAAGAAGATAAATTTATTCAGGCTTCTATGTAGATGGAAGTGTTTTGATACTAAAATGTGGATGTTTGTAATTTTATTATTGCCATTTCCTTTCCAAATGTATGCCAATCATACATTTCTAAGACTTATCCATTACCTCTGAAATGCTTCCTCTTGGAAATGGTGCACATCACTTCTACTGACATTTTATTGGCCAAAGCACGTCACAGAATCATGCCTGAGCCTATCCTCAGGAAGACAAGGAAGAATAATTTACCCATTTGTCCAGCAAACACAGGAGATCCAGAAATATTGGTGAACACTGATAATGTCCATGAAGCTGAAAAAATGTGGAAGAAATATTAATACTTAGGACACAAAGAGGTATTTACCATGATAAAACATATTTAAGACACAAGGGTTTTTACTAAGAGCAAAAACATAAACTTTGTCTTAGTCAGTTCTGTCTACTCTAACAGAATACCATAGACTGGGTGGTTTTAACAACGGACATTTATTTCTCAGCCAGTTGTGACGGCTGGAAGTCTGAGATCAGGGTGACAGCTTCTGATGAGGACCATCCTTCTGGCTGCACACTGCCGACTTCTCCTTGTATGCTTAAGTGGCGGACAACAGAGACTTCCTGGAGTGACAAGGGCTCCAATCCCATTCGAGAGAGCTCTGCCCGGAAGAGCTAATCACTTAAAGTCTCTACCTCCTAATACCAACACATTGAGGATTAGAATTTCAAAATATAAATTTTGGGGCACACAAATATTTAGTCCATAACAACCCTGGAGGTAAAATTCTAAGTAGCAGAAATCTTTCATCTCTTCTAAAACTACCACTAGTAGAAAACATATTCTTTCATTCAACACTTAGAGTCCATCTTGCAGAACAGGAAAAGATGTATTATATTACATGTGTACATATACATTACATATGTACATATACAAACACATACAAACAAATGTTTGTATGTATATATAGATATTTATATATAATACAAATAATATATAATGTATACACTGCATCTGGCACTAGTAGGTAATTGCTATGTCAGGGCACATTTATTACAGTTTTCTCTCTAACTCATAGGGGATAGTTTTTTAATCAGCTGGTAATATCATATATTTCAGTTTTTTCTTGCAAATAAGAGTGGAATAGAAAGATTTTTACTGTTGACAATTGTGCCCTCAAGTGTTAACAATATTCACAAGTGTTTAAGGAAATAATTAGGTTCCTTTCATTATATCATACTTGTACTATATTTATAACATGACCTTTGTTCTATTTATATATACAAGGAGTATATCCTAACAGGAAATTTGTGAAGAAGAAACACTTGATAATATCCTAATTCCCCAACAGAATTATACAATAGTTCCTCAATGACCTTACCTTGGGAAAAAAATTAAATCAAAGACACCTGCTTTAGAGATCAATTTCCTGATGTTCAGTTTATATTCATCATGCTGAGCTATCCAAGGACACCTTTCTTGTCCTGTCATTTGATGGAAATGATTTCCATGTGTTTTATGATTCAACTCCATTCTCCCTTAGACAATCCAGTGACTTCAAACATTTCAACTCTACAATTGGCTGGCTGACTATGCCTTGTAAAAGTTGCTTTTTGTTGTTGTTGTTCAGAATATTCTATATTGTACCTAAGAAGTGCAAAACACAAATTTTGGGCAAGAATAGTGGCATATACATTTTAGGGTGATTTCACATTTCAGTATTATTTACAAATATGACATCAAACATTAGTGGTTTTATTTCATTTTTATATCAGAGGCATTCTAAATACGATGTGACAATGTTAACTCTGAATTTCCTTGTTTTCATCCGTTTAACACAGATTTTTGCTATGCAGTTCTGAACACTGCCATGCTTTCAACTTTTCAACAAGAAACAGGTGGTTAATACATACATGTAACTCTACAATTTGATCTTAGCATTTCATGTAATACTTTGGTAATGCCTAAATATTATGTATATAGTTGTCCAGAGCGTCTTATTTTCACCTTTTCAATTCCATTAAAGAGTAAATTCATAGAAAATTAACCAAAATTGAATATGAATAAAACCTCACTTCCTTAGTGTATCCTCTTATGCAAACATATTTTGAGTTTTTTTATTTATGTGATAGCAGCCGCATTTGGGTTCAGTAAGCACGTGTTTTGATCATACTTTAAGATGTGTTGTTTCTTGACGCCCCTCAATTTGTACTGGAATCACTAATATATAATCTGAAATTGCGGTTATTGAGATTTTTCTCTCGATAATGGGATTCGAATGCTGCCCTGTTTGATCTGCATTAACTGTTTGGAATTCCAGAACATTGACTGGCACTTCAGAAGTCACCAGAGTATTCTGTAGCCTTCAGAGGGTAAATTTCAGTCATGTGGGGATGATTTTCTTGGCAAAGAGCATTTTGCACTCTGAGTCATCACATACATTCGCACAGGGTTTTAAGCCCAGGTCAGTCTCAATTCCACCACTTGTAGGTAAACTGCAGATGACTTTAGAAGTAATGTCAGCCTCAGAAACAGTAAAATATGCTGAAGATATGGACACAGGCACAGAGTCTGTGTCATCTTAGTCCCAAACTCTCACATTAGTGAATTGTTCCAACAATGACATAATGAATTATATTTAACTCTTCTTGCTGCTCATGTTTTGCTATTTGTCATCAATTGGAGCTGATGAGAGTTTTAGTAAGGTGCTTAGCATCACCTGAGGGTAAATTTCTATTTCTCTTGGATTCCTTTGATCATCCTCTGCACTTTATGTAATGAGTGACCTTTCTATCTGGTTCAAATAGAGAATGTAGAGAAGTAAAATGCTTCATGCAAGAGAACATCACTGATGTCAAAATGCAGGGGCAACATGAAAGAAGGGCAGAAGGGTTCCAGACACAAAGGGCAGGGCACTGCTTGGACTGGCAGTTGTCAGGGTTGCAGCCAGAACCTTCCTTTAGAATTTGGGAACTATGGAGAAAACACAGTGATGCAGATCAATACATGCCGGTTTTATTACAGATGTTGAAGAACGCAGCTCACTACTGTGATCATACATTGGGGCTCCCCAAGTTTTTCTCCTGAATTAAACATGTTACTAAATTGGCAGGCTTTTTTCCTAACAACTGTGAAGTGCTAGTCTTTAGACGTTTTCAGCATCCAGCAGCAAACAACATGAATGTCCAACGGTGGGGATGGCTCCAAAAAAGAGAGAAACCCAAATGAAACTGAGTTAAGCATTATTTTTTCTTTAAGCAGAGGAAGATCACTCTTATCACAGGAAGTCGTGAGTGGAGTACAAGAAGCTGCACGTGCCTAGGAGGTGGGAGTTGTGCCTGCTCCAAGGAAAAATGACAAGTGTTGAACAAGCAGCACTCCCAGAAAATAACACATTGCAATAGATGCCCATTACTGTCTCTCCATGTATTAAATTGGTTTAAAACATTGTCTTTTTGTTGGTCTCTTTTGAGTTTATAAGTTCCCATGAATATTTTCTTTCCTTCACTTATTTTGGGTTTAATTTGTGCTTTTTTCTATCTTTAAGATGAAAGCATAGATGATAACTGATTTTAGACTTTGCTTATTTTCTAATACATGCATTTAAAGATAAAAGTTTCCTCTTACAAGTGATTTAGCTGCTTTCTTCAAATTTTACCTTTCAAAAGTTTATACGGTTTATTTTTATTATTGTTCAATTTGAAATTTTTTCTAATTTCCCTTGTCAGTTCCACTTTTACATACAGATTATTTAAAATTATGCTGCTTCCCAAATATTTGGGAATTTTTACAGGCATATTATACTATTGTTTGTGATTTCTAATAGAATACCATTATATTCAGAGAAAAATATCATGTTATATTTCAATCCTTTTAAATTTGTCACAACTTATTTTATGGTTGAGATGGTGATCTACCTGAGTGAATGTTTTATATGCATAGAACAGATAAAGTGTATTCTTCAATTGTTCAATATAATGTTCTATATGTGTCAATTAGACTAATATTGATGGTGTTCAAGTCTTCCAGATCCTTATTAATTTTTATCTATTAGTTATATTAATTGCTGAAAAAGCATGTTTAATGTCTGACTGTGATTGGAGTCTTTTCTGTAATTCTCCTTCAGTTCTTTAAATTGTTAAATTTATGTAATTTGAAGCTTTGTAATTGTATTTATCCACATATTTAATTAGAAGTTTTTGTAGTTTTAAAAATATTTACCCTTTCTAGGGCTTTTTCTTTCTTCCAAACTGCTATTTTTCCTCTTAAGCCTGAAGAATTTACTTTAGCATTTTTATAGAACAGATCTGCTCTAGACGATTCTCTCAGACTTTCCTGGTGAACATATAAAAATATACAGAAATGCTTTTAAGGCATTGTCTCAGGATATTTACTATCATGTTATCTTTTACTATCTTTCAACTTTTTTTTTTTTTTTTTTTGGAGACAGAGTCTTGCTCTGTCACCCAGCCTGGAGTACAGTGGCATGATCTCGGCTCACTGCAAACTCTGCCTCCCGGGTTCACACCATTCTCCTGCCTCAGGCTCCTGAGTAGCTGGGAGTACAGGTGCCCACCACCACGACTGGCTAATTTTTTTTTTTTTTGTATGTTTAGTAGAGCCAGGGTTTCACAGTGTTAGCCAGGATGGTCAGTGTTAGCCAGGATGGTCTCGATCTCCTGATCTCGTGATCTGCCTGCCTTGGCCTCCCAAAATGCTGGGATTACAGGCGTGAGTCACCGTGCCCGGCCATCTTTCAACAATTTAAAGACATTTCATAGTCTTCTAGTTTCATTCCTCTTATGAGCGCATGCGTGTTTTTTATCTCCTCCAGCCTCTTTCAAGATTTTCTAATCATGTTTGGTTTTCATCATCAATTTGGTGATCATTTGCCTGGTTCTTGTTATATTTGAATTTATTTACTGTTTCTTATTTATGTGAGTTGATATATTTCATCTATTTTAGAAAATTGTCACCCATGCTTTCTTCAAAAATGTCTTCTACCTTGTTATCTGTCCTCTTTTCACAAGACCCTTAACGTAAATATGTTTGATGGAATAATATTTTCCACACATCTCAGATGGCTCTCCTTTTCTTTTTTATTTTGTTTTATTTTTGAGAGGAGTCTCGCTCTGTCACCCAGGCTGGAATGCAGTGGCGCGATCTCGGCTCACTGAAACCTCTACCTCAAGTGATTCTCCTGCCTCAGCCCCCCAAGTAGCTGGGATTACAGGTGCCTGCCACCACGCCCAGCTGATTTTGTATTTTAATAGAGACAGGGTTTCACCACGTTGGTCAGGCTAGTCTCAAACTCCTGACCTCAGATGATACACCTGCCTTGACCTCCCAGAGTGCTGGGATTACAGGCATGGCTCTCCTTTCCTTCTTCTCTTCCTTATTTTTCTCCTTCTTTCTTTTCCTCTCTCTCTCCCTTTCTCCTTTTTTTTTTCTTATATTTCAATGTGGGTGATTTCTATTGATCTATCTTCTTGTTTACTGATTCTTTCCTTTGGTATGCCAATTTACTGATAGACCTGTCCGATTAATTCTCCATCTAAATTTTTTATTTTTTTTCTATTCTTGACATTTGGCTTTTTAGTTATGTTTATCTCTCTGCTAAAGTTCTTCATTTTTTCAGGAAAATTGTCTAAAAATCATATTAGATTATGTGACATATCTATTATATTTAACATAAAACTCCTCTCGGATAATCTCAATATCCATATTTGGAACTACCTTTATTTCTCTTTCTTCTCTTGCCCATATGCCATAGTTATCTTTATACATCTTATTTTTTAATATATATATATATATTATACATATATATATATATAGCTTCTTCATGTCTTGTAATTTTTTATGATCCCTTCCATTTAACAGGGCATGAGATCTGAGCAAGGGAGAGCTGCGGATTTCTCTTTGGGCTTTATAATCCAGCTGCTGACTCTCTGAGTCCGGGCTTCCAGTGAATTATCTTTGCCGTCTGGTTGCTCACCCAGCTTTTTCACAACTCAGATTTCTTTGCTTTGTTGCTCAGCTCTGAGCCTTCGGGAGTTGAGTGGACTCAGTGAAGCCCCCAGGAGCCTTGGAGATGTTTCTCACTGCTGTCCTGCTCTACCCAGCTTTCGGCAACAGCTTTTTGGCTTAGAGAGTTTTCTCATGGCTCTGCTGAGCTGCTCCCAGTCTCAAGTCAGCTCCATAAGCCTCCATGGAGATATTTTTCAGGTCCCCTACCGTGCCCCCAAACTTGGGTACATTATGTCCGTGTGCTAAAGTAAAGGCTCCCTGGGACAGAGAGGTGAGTGGGTGCACAGCTGCCTCTGACGCAGCTTCCTCAGGGACCTGAATCATCATACTTCATAGGCTTTTAAAAATGTGTTCAAGCCGGGCGCGGTGGCTCACGCCTGTAATCCCAGCACTTTGGGAGGCCGAGGCGGGCGGATCACGAGGTCAGGAGATCGAGACCATCCTGGCTAACACGGTGAAACCCCGTCTCTACTAAAAATGCAAAAAACTAGCCGGGCGAGGCGGCGGGCGCCTGTAGTCCCAGCTACTCGGGAGGCTGAGGCAGGAGAATGGCGTGAACCCGGGAGGCGGAGCTTGCAGTGAGCCGAGATCGCGCCACTGCACTCCAGCCTGGGCGACTAAGCGAGACTCTGTCTCAAAAAAAAAAAAAAAAAAAAAAAAAAAAAAAAAAAAAAAAAAAAAATGTGTTCAAAATTGGACTTGTTTCTCACATCCCTTTGCTGGCAAATCCTTCCTCCTCTTCCATCACTCCAGCCAGCATCAGGGAAGCACTTCATTCCTCTCTCATAGGAAGAGATCATGACGTTCTAGATTTTCGTTCAGTTAGGCTTGTTTGCATCTCCAGCTCTTCACTGACTCTTACAAACTGTTTTGTTATAGTTGTTTTCAAGTTATCCATCTTGTTCTCATTTGTAGTTCTCTTACGGCTTTCTAATTCCGAACCAGAAGTGGAAACTGCTAGCTATTGTTTATAACATGGTCCATTTGCAGTTTATAGGGGTGGTGTGTGAATCGAGTGTGGAAAGGGCCAGAAAAAAATTGTAATGGAAGATGTTATGTTGTCTTAAGCCTTACTTTCCCTTTGCCACTGAGGCTGTGTAGTTTTAATCTTATTGTGCATAGTACCTTCTCATCACACTAGTGTTTTGCCTTCCAGGGGTATCATTCATATAAGTAAATTGCTGGAAGGCCAGGCGCGGTGGCTCACACCTGTAATCCCGGCATTTTGGGAGGTGAAGCAGGCGGATCACTTGAGGTCAGGACTTCGAGACCAGCCTGACCAACACGGTAAAACTCGTCTCTACTAAAAATATACAAATGAGCCAGGTGTGGTGGTGCATGCCTGTAGTCCCAGCTACTCAGAAAGCTGAGGCTCGAGAATCACTTGAACCTGGGAGGTGGAGGTTGTGGTCAGCCAAGGTTGCTCTACTGCACTTCATTCAGCTGGGCAACAGAGCAAAACTCCATCTCAAAAATGAAAATGAATAAAAAATAAAAATAAACTGCTGGAAGAAGTTTATCAGGTATCCTAAGACATGTACGAATACCAGTGTAAGACCCAACTGGGAATCTTTATGTCTTATTTCGTCCACACCTCCCCACCCACACCATGGATTTAAGAAAGTGTTTTAAAACGTTTGTAGATCAAGCTATCTGGTTTTAAAACATTTGTGGATCAAACTATCTGGTTTTCAAGGAATTTATATTAAGATTGATTTTCAAATCCTGTGTGCTCTAGTCTAGCAGGATAATTATTTGTTAATGTAGATATTTCATAGAGACTTCAGGCAAACACATGAATGAGGAACAAGGAAAGACCCAAAGAAAGCATGCTATCAGTAGATATCCTAAATCAAATTGTTATTTTACCAAAGAATTTGGTGATGCAATTAAATCTAAGTTCTACATAATTAATTTTTCTGTTTCATGAGGCAGTGTGCATGTAACTATATGAAAAACAATATCAATTGGTCTATGATGGTTAGATGATACAACTGTCAGTATTCTTTCAAATAACGAGAAGAATGGATAATACTTTTTATATTTGTATAATCATGTTGTTAAAGCTCTCTATGAGATAGGAAAGCCTTCAGCTACATGTAAAAGAAAATCTAACTCATAGAGTTTTAAACAAATGATGAGTCTTTTCTTTTTTCCTTAAATTTCCTGGAATCCTGTTGACATTGGATTAGCAACAATGGTGTCAAGGACTGAAAGCCAATGACTGCTTTTGCTTTAGACTTCGCACCTACGTTCAAAACAAGAAGAGGGTAGGATAAAGCGTCATTCATTCTGCATCATCAGTAAAGCAAAAAGCCTTCCTAGAAACCTCTCAGCAGTCATATACTTAACACCTTTTTGGCAGAAACTGGGTCATGTTGTCCATGCCTAGGTGTGAGAGAGGGATGGAAGGTGGGAACATGGAGTTGTCAGACCAATTGTATTTCATCTCTTGGGAATGGGGGGATTGATATTGGGTAGACAAAAATCACTTGTTATCACTCTGCCTAAGTGTTCCTTTGAAACATATTACTTGATTCTGGAACTTTATTTGAAAAACTATTTGATATTCAATAGTTATAATGGTAATTCAATTCAAAATATATACGTTGCCTTTAAAAATGATAAATAGCTGTTTAATATCTAGAGTAAACTCATCTACATTTGACAGTAATATTGACTATTCTAGTCTCATAAATCTTGTATCATTTTTGTTGTAATATTGTCATTAATTTAGGCAAGGACAAGGAGAGTTTATTTCCCAATCACAAATAGAAGTAACAGGTTGTTGTAAAATTATCAGTGTTTCTTTCTTGAACCACTGTACCTTGAATTTTGATTCAAGAGTGGAAGTATTGTTGACATCCATGGAACTTAGAGCAAATACCAATGCTAATCACATCACATCTAATACCAATGCTAACCACATCACATCTAAAATATAAGCACATTTCAAATTTATATGGATTTTAAATAATCTGTTTTCTTTGGCTTGTAGAAAAATTACCAAATAGCATATTGCATTAAGAATGAAATGTTCTTTAATCAGGATCAAATTACCATCTTATAGCAATAACACATAATTATATACATGCAATATTAAAGTTTATGAGCATATTCTTTAGACAAAATATCCAAAGACATCAATGTTTTCATTATTAAAGAGTTACTTTCCAGTTCACTGAATAAATGCAAATATTAAGAATTTGGTTATATTAGGAATAAACTCCAAGTGGTTTCTATTACTTCAGTATGAAAAGCATGCAAAAATAGTAACTACGTTTTGGTTTGATGGTTTGAAAAATCCGGCATAATTTAAAAGCAACTTTCCATCTGGCTGGTACAGTGAGCAAGTGGAATTAGAAGAGTTGGTTTCTGTTTCTTGATGTGAATGATTGTGATTAGTCTGATGTCTTTGGTTTGCTTTTATTACTGTTTTCACTTCTTTTCTTGGTATATCTGTGTGGATATGCATACAGGATGACATTTCTATCACATTATGGCTTAACAAATAAAACAGAAAATATGTTTACTTTGGATGTATGTGTATTTTGGAGACAGTATTTGTTGCCTACTCAACAGTGTTCTTTTTGCTTCTTGGCAGCCTCCTTGGTATAACCATGCATTTATGGAAGATGACGTAACCAGCAGCCTTGGGGTAAGTCTCAGTCATCCGAAGCCAGTCTTGATAATCCCAGCAGACTAGCAATGGAACACAACCTAGTTCTGTCAAGTGAAAAGTGAAGAGAGCTGTGCTGGGAGGCTTCTCAGAAAGGGTTTCTTGTGGCAAAAGAAAGAGAGGGAGGAATAGTTCTTTTTCTTCTGCTGGACAAGGTCATGTGTGTACGTAAGAACTGGAAGTGCTCATGCCCACTGAGCATGGGGAGAGTCCTGTCTAGCGTGAGCCGGTGAGAACAGGCAACCGTTGAACCACCTTACCTAGGTACTCCTGGTGATACGACAGAATACATTTTTCTCACTGTTAAACTCTTTTTTATATTTGTAGCTGGGTGGCTCCAAACCAATATAATTAGCCATATGTAAATATCCTGAAATCTATGTCAATTCAAATTAAATTTAGGTTTTTATTTTCCAGTGATCAAAAATAGAGTATCTCAAGCAATATTGTGTGTGTGTGTATGTGTGTGATATTATTACATAATAACTGGAAGAATTTTGATGTAGATCCTAGCGGTGATCTTATATGCTGAGTATTTGACTTTTTTTAGGATTTAATAATTGTCACAATAAATTTATATGGAGAGATTTTTTAATTATAGAAACTCATTAGTTTGTCCATAATGTAAAAGTGTTAAATTATATAGTTCTGTTGATAATGATATTTTGTAATAGATATTTTTTTTTTTTTTTTTGAGACGGAGTCTCGCTCTGTCACCCAGGCTGGAGTGCAGTGGCCGGATCTCAGCTCACTGCAAGCTCCGCCTCCTGGGTTCACGCCATTCTCCTGCCTCAGCCTCCCGAGTAGCTGGGACTACAGGCGCCTGCCACCTCGTCCGGCTAAGTTTTTTTTTTGTATTTTTTAGTAGAGACGGGGTTTCACTGTGTTAGCCAGGATAGTCTCGATCTCCTGACCTCGTGATCCGCCCGTCTCGGCCTCCCAAAGTGCTGGGATTACAGGCTTGAGCCACCGCGCCCGGCCTGTAATAGATATTTTTAAGTTGTTAAGAATGAAGGAAAATAATGGTGTAAGTGATTTGTTTTATGCGACCACCGGAGCAGGCGCCAGAGATGAGGCAAGTAGGCAAGGTAAAAAAACTTTATTAGCTAGCCAATGTGAAGGAGGAAACGGCGAAGTTCACCGGTCTCTGGTGGTGGAGGCCGAGGAAGTCGCTCCGGCGTTCTCAGGCGAGGTTCCTAGGTCCCCATATTGACGAGGGCCCGAAGAAGCTCACGCCCATAGCTTCCCGGAACGGCCTTTTATGGACAGGGCTTGAGGTGGGCAGGATAGGGGCGGGGGTAGGGGCGTCTTCATAGGCGCGGCCAGGTAAGTTTCGATTTCTTCGTTTTGACGTCACACTGCGCAGGCGCGGACAGTCGGTGTTTTTCCCGGGCGCAGGAAAGTCGCTGATGAAGAACCCGGAACTGCGCCATCTTGTTTATCTTCTTTACCTTCTTCCGTCGTGTCCTTTCTCCCTCACCCAAACAGTAAGTAATCAGTTTTAAATAGAGTTTGTAGATATTTTTATTATTTGGTATTGTCATGTTGTTTCATGCCTCACAATAGCTGATTATAAATAGGTTTTAACCAACCACTCTCTTTATTCCAGAGGTTTAAGCAGATAAAGAATACAGAGAATGCTTGTAAAGCACTTTCTACCAATATATCAGGACCATTTCTGGATAAGGTCCTTGACTTCTTTTAAGCATTTCTAAAACAACATTTCCAAAAACCTCAAGCAAAACCACTTTAAAAAATCTGAATTCTTACAATTTTACCTAATGTGGAAGATTGGGAGAGCGGTGACTTTAATATAATATTTTAATGTCTACGTGTATACATCTGTAATTAATAAAATCAGTACAACTCATAACACATGGTCATTCTTAAGCGACAGAGTCATAGAAATGTAACAGCACATTAAAATCCTCTTCTAGTGGCTCCGAGGGGCACCCCATAAACTCTTGTGTAGCTCTTAGCAAATGCAAATTAATGAGCATTAACCCAGACATTCGAAGGCCCAGATAAATCACCATGCTCTTCAGGAATTCGTATGAACAATTCACAGCACTATAATTTTTCCTAAGTTAAGACTAGACTAATGTTGAGAGAGACAGAAAGAGAAACAAAATAAAGGTGCACTGTCCTCTGCTCATTGTAAGGTTCTCTTCGACCTTGAGGAGACTGCTACTTGGGGACATGTACTGATTCATTTTCTGACTCCTTTTGTCCTTGATTTTGGCATAGCCTTGGTGTCGGGAAATTCTTCCCTCAAAGCCTAAATCGCTAACGCTCATATTTAAACACATTTCCTTTTCTGTAATCAGTGAGGAAAGAGCAGCTGGTCACCATCTTCTACACACTAAACCTTTGAGCCTTTTCTTCAGAATAAATGATCCTACTTCTTAGAATCATAAAATTAGAAGGGGTTTTGAAGTCAGACCATCCTTTTTCTGCCTTTAGACAAGACTACCCTTCCCTCTTACCATTCCATACAGATGAGCAAAACCATCCTATTTTTAAAAGAGATCAAGAGAAAGTAATCAAAAGCCTCCAACAGTCACACATTCCTCTGATGAGCAACCCTTACTTTCAGGAAATCATCATCATTATCATCAAATAGCATTTTTCTAACACCCACATGTGCAAAATATGTTTGTGTATTCAGACCCTAAAGAGGGCCCTAGAGGCCCAGAAAAGGTTAAAAAAAAAAAAAAAAAAAAAACGTACAAAGGTACACAAACATCACTAGGCTCTTTGCAAGCAATGAGAGAGTCTAGTTCATTGCCATAATAAATTATTTTTAAAAGACAGTCGAGAAACTCCAGGGGATTTTCATTTTCTATTCAGGAAAATGATCTTATAATTAAAGAATATATCCATTCCTTTTCTTTTGTTTGACTATTAGGACTTAGTAACGACTATCAAACTCAAGTCTAATGACCAAAATTGAGAACATAAATATGCAGTATGTGAAATCTGAAACAAATCTGTACTAAGGTTTTAAAATTTGCAACACATATAATCCTGAACCAGTTGCCTCTGTTACAAAGTGTGTGTGTTTTGAGGGGAATTGTCTGTAAAAACATTCAAATCTCTCTTCTCTCCCATTCTGGCTCCTCCTTTATGCTCCTGAAGAACAGAGCTCAAAGGTTGCTCTCAAATGTTCAAAACTTCCCACCCATGGCTGGAATGGTTCTATTGTCCTTCAGCTTCACCTTCCAGTCAAGGAATTCCCAATTTCTGGGTGTTACTGATTTTTGCTAGGTTTTAACTAAATATGGCAATTTACTTGAAGGTAAGCCTTCCCTTTTATATATATTTATAAATATTATATTTATATATAAATATTTATAAACATAATATATATAAATATTATATTTATATATAAATATTTAGAAATATAATATATATAAATATAATATTTATATATAAATATTTAGAAATATAATATATATAAAAATATTTATAAATATTTGATAAAGAGAAGATTTGCCAGTCGAACATGCTGGTTGCTGCAGTGGGGGGATTTTGACCTGGGTGGCGCTCCAGTCTGGTCTTCACCTTACCTTTAATTGCTCTGCCAGGGGATGCAACACACAGAGTAAGGTCCACGTCATCCATGCACTCCTTCCTCTTTGTGGGTTTCTCAGCTTTTCTCCATTGCTCACCTTCGTGAGAAGCTCCCTGTAACTGTGCAGGTAATCACAAGGCTCAGAGGGTAGGAGCTGGCCCAGTACCTGCAGATCCTGAAGGGCCCCTAATCTAAGTACACCATTCACCCCAACAGGCTGGAAACTATTTGATACACAAGCTCAAAAGGTTGTTTTGATTACTGTTGCTGCTCCTCCTAAAGCAGAGGAACCAATTTGATATTTCATTGCGTGATTCCTGTACTATGAGTAGTAGGTACTATCTAGCAAGGCTTTACTGCAAACATAAAATATATTAATAGCACATACAATGGCATTGGCATACAGCTCTTTTCTAAATTTTTTTTCTAATAGACATGTTTATTCTATTTCCTAAATGGAGTCAAGACTTAAAATTTTCACTACCAATGAATAACATGCTTAAATATTTTAGGAAAATGGTAAGATGTTAACCAGCTCTATTCGTATTAGTGAATGACTCTTAATATTTGAAAGGAAAGAAAGTGACATTCGCTGCTTTCATACACTATCACATTTAAACCTAATTACATTTCAAGGCAGGAATATTTATTATCTTTTTTTCTGTTAAGGAAGTTGAGCCTCCTTTACGACAAACTGAATTCAAATGTAAGCATCTCTAATTCCGGAGTGCATATGTGCACAATTACATAAATAATTTTGTCTAAGAATCAACAAAACTAAATAAATGTTAGGTGTCTAGAATTTATCTAAACATCCTGATGATTGACTATTTATTGCTGATTTTCCTATTGTAATATGCAGAAGTTTCAATTTTAAGATATAATCGCTATCATCTTGTATTTCCACAGAGCTAATCTGTCATTAAATGTACCTAAATTCTTCGCCATAGCCTTTTAAGATTTTCCAATGTTTATCTGTTCTCTGTATCAGTATCCATCACTGTCTTCACTCTAAAAGCTGCACTTAATAGTGTACTTACCAAATTAGTAGTTTGGGAAGTACCCGGGAAGTACGGTATAGATACATGTAAATATTACTTTCCTCTGTGCCACAGAGTGGGCTTTGATTGTTTCAATTTCAACATCCTGGCAGCATCCAGATTTTATAAATACCGTTTCCAATGCTTTGCATAAAGTTAGGAGCCAGGTCTGAGCTTAAGTCTCAAGGTTGACATTGTTAACATCAGGACAGGCGAGTTCAAAAGCACAGGCGCCAGCTGCCCCACCTCCATGGCACAGTCATCATGGAGCCAGCCACAGGTCTGTTTCAGACTGCAAAGGAGGGGCTCTGACTTCTGTTTCCTTTTGTGCTCTAGGAAGACATTGTAGGCCTCCATAAACAAAAATAAAATGCAATCGAATTACAACCTCTTTTTAACCTATTTAGGACATAAAGGTTAAACATGTATGCATCTATGAAGAAATGCATGTTAAAAAGTGGTTTGAAATAAGACGTGTGGAAGCAAAATTCATTTTTCTTTGTATAGATAAGTAGAATGTTTTTCATACCTCAAAATGCCATAATCATTGTCCTTATCTATTAACTAAATCTCAATGAGAAAGATAAATTATTACATTGCAGAAATATGAGACTTAAGACTTATTCCAAAATATTTAAAGGGTATTCCTTAATGTAATACACTTCTATAAGGAATAGTACAGAATTTTATCTGAGATATTTTTATTAATCAATATTTTTGATTCATATGAATCATTATTTGGATCAGATTTTGATCCCATAAATGTGAAGTATATTGAATAATTCAGAATTAATTAGTTTCCATTTAATCAGTTCAATTCTTATGAGTTCATGAGTAGGCAATTTGGAAAAAACTAAAATAAGATTCTATTTCCTTTGAACTATGGAAGTATTCAAAAGAAACTGGTAAGTTCATGAGTATAATTGTCCCTGTGAGTTCTGTAATCTATGAATATATAGGAAGTTCTTGTCTTTGAGAATAAATGGTTTAAGTGAATTCTATTATCTATATTGTCGTTTTGCTTGTATTTCAATTTTATTATGGGCAAACAGAAGCAATGGATGTACTCTTTGAAAACAGTTTCACAAATTAAGAACTTTAAATAAGCTTTTATCTTCTATTTAGATCAGTTTGTCTAAGTATATCAGGTAATTTTCATCCTCATCTTTTTATTTGTTATCTTGT
The DNA here is from genome assembly GCF_003255815.1 of Theropithecus gelada. Classification (NCBI taxonomy): domain Eukaryota; kingdom Metazoa; phylum Chordata; class Mammalia; order Primates; family Cercopithecidae; genus Theropithecus; species Theropithecus gelada. The sequence continues at coordinate 44,555,669 of NC_037685.1, read as the reverse complement.
CCAATCCTATTAATGAGCATAAATGGCTCCCCAAGTGTAAATATTTGAAGGGAAATATTGGGTCATTGTAAATTCAGGTGGCATCCATAGTTGATGGTGGAATGACGGGAAGAAACTTTCCTCACTAAATGTCAATCAAATTCATCAGCATGATACTTTTACAGGTCTGCACAGCTGGAAAAAAACAGTCACGTCTGTTTCATTGTTATGTAAATTTATGCTGGTACTCAGTGTAATCAACAACCGAAGCTAGAACCATCCTTGAAACAGATTAGATGATTGGATTCTTTTCAATATAATTCTGAAACTGGAACTCTAGGTTCTTCTTAGGCACTTCTTAAATATTTATGGTTATCCAGTATAAGTAACTCAGAAATTCTGTAGTCAGCTAGTATAATCTTTTTCAAGTAATGTATGCTATTCTTACACCTACACCAACAAAATTGTATCTAAAAAATTGGTATCTAGCCTAGGAAAAATCTCAGGTAAGGTTTTATATTTCAGTGTCTTAGTCCCCTTAAGTCATTTCAGTCATAGCCTTAAAACCCTCCTTTAAACAGATTTACCATCACCTCTTGTAAAAACTGGATTTGAGCAAGATGCATTTTATTAATCAAATCCATAAGGCAGTCAATACATTACTTCTTTCGGAATGAAAAAGGAAAAGAGTTATTTCACAAGCAGACGAAAACTACATATGTAACTCTACTTCCCTGGGTAGGCTCCAATACAGGTTTAATCCTGAATTTTCCCATTTTGAAAGGCTTGCCAAGTTAGTTCTCAGACATTTCATGAAGCGTGTTGCTCAGAAGTGACATCAAACGTAATCCTGATTTTTGACAGATTCTTCTATACAGTGACACATACCTGGCCTTCAAAATAGGGTAAACTAAAACTCACTGAAGAAGAATAAAAAGGTTACTCTTACAATTCTTGAGGCTTTCAAAAATCGATGATCCTACAGAAGGAGAAGAGGCCATTTATCATTAGAGCCTTTTTGATGTCAAAGAAAAAAAAGAAAAAAGAAACAGAAAAACATATGCTTGTAACATAGCAGCTGATATTAGTAGCTTTAGAATTTACAAAGCACTTCACTGTTCCATTATTTCAATTAACTCTCATAATGTCGTTGTGCATCCAGTCTTAACATTTGTATTATAATTATTTCATTTGAAAGTTGAGGACAAGAGGGTTAAATAACTTGTATTATTTCCCAAAGTCTTGCAGCTGATAAGTGATGTTTCTAGGAGTCTATCTCCAACAGATTGAGTGTGAAATCTGTTTTTTTTTCTCTATTCCATTGAAATGTGTATTTACTAACTGCGTATCTAATTATGAATTGAAGAATAACATTTATTTAAATTAGTGCAATCAGACTATATCCAGAATATTTCTAGAAATGATTTTTAAGTGATTGATGAGCAAAATGAAGAGTAAAATATATTTTTTGTTCACTTAAATGCAAACACTCTGAGTTAAAATTTTCTCAATGATTATGTAGTTCAAACAATATTTTCCAAGATTATTTGAACTTAGATACAATTACTGAATTTAGGCAGGTATACATTAGAGTTTCTTAATCTTGGCATCATTGGCTTTTAGGTGGTATAATTATTTGTTTTAGGAAGCTGTCCTGTGCATTGTAGGATTTGGGGCATCCTGTCCTCTACTTACCAGATGCTAAAATTATTCCGGGTTGGGACAACCCCAAATATCTTTAGAAATTGCCAAATCATACTCAGGTGAGAATCAATGGTCTATATTAATTTAACTGTGCCATTTCTCAATATTACGTTGGACAATTATAAAGATTTAGCATGAATTAGCAGAGGCATTAATCTTTTAATGATAGTATAGTAGTGGATATACTGGTACACGACATAGCTATCTAAGATACTTCTATATATGCAGTAGACTAAAACTGACACATTCCAGGCATCCCTTCTGATCTTCTTTTGACTCCTCTTATCTACAGTAAAAATTTTCTTTAGCTTATTTTGCATCCTCCCAGCATATCTTTACTGGGAGAAAATTGGTCTCTCAGATTTTTGCACATCTTGCAAGTCAGGCACTGACCACCTTTTTGTTCTGGATTCTCTTTTGAGGATATTTATATAGCAAACATCCTTGGAAATGAAGAATCATTTCTCCCTGTGGAACAGTATGCAAACATACTTACTCCCCATTATAAAACATTCAGGTTTCCTAAGTTCAGGTTCCTCTTACCCTGTAAATTCCCTTGCACCTTCTAAATTATGGTTTCACATGATCCTCTTTGTGTTGCCCTGTGGGAACAAAATGTTGATACTCTGGATACTGCTGTTAATAAACTTTTCTTGATCTCTGTCCCAGGAGTCTTCTCATTGCCTCCTACTTGAATTCATATATCCATATTAGGATACATTTTTTTTGTTTTGCCAGAAACGCAAAATCCCCAGTCCATCTCATTACTTTTTTTTTTTTTTTTTAATGTGGCCTCTCTAGTCTGTCACTCAGGCTGGAGTGCGATCTCAGCGCACTGCAAGTTCTGCCTCCTGGGTTCAAGCCATTCTCCTTCCTCAGCCTCCCAAGTAGCTGGGATTACAGGCGTGCACCACCACGCCTGGCTAATTTTTGTATTTTTAGTAGAGATGGGGTTTCACCATGTTGGACAGGCTTATCTCAAACTGCTGACCTTGAAAATCTATCCTTTGACATGAATGACAAATTGCATGCTATTTATGCCCCAAAATGCTAACTTCCACATATAGCATTTTAGTATATCCTTATAGATTATATCACATGAAATTTCTTTGTGCACCCATTGAAAGATTATTCCTAAGGATGTCATCCACTATATCACTTATTTTTTCCTCTTTATATAAGCATATTTTCATTTTAAAGGAAAGCTGATTTTTACCTAAACAAGTTTCATTTCTTTATGGACATCACAAAAGTTGCGAGTTACTGCGTTTGCATCCTGCCTATGTCTTTTAGGAAATGAAGGCTTCCTTTTTTAAGCCAACCTTTGGCAGCTGCATAATATCATTGATAATAATATTGGGTGTTAACCTTACCACTGATTTATTACTTTTCTACTTTAAAATAATTGGACATCTGAGGAAATGGAAATAAGATATATATTAAAGATATGTGTGTGTGTATATATATTCAAGTGTATATATATAGTTTCATGCCAATCTCCATATTCTATATATAAATATATATTACATATTTATATATATGCCAACCTCTTAAAAAGTTTACATAGACATCTTCGAATAAATTTTTATAATTAGTGGAGTGGGGGGTAGAATCACATGAGCAAACTAGGTAGCAATATGTCTATCCTACATCAAGAAGATCACATGATCTTTGGTGTTTTTCATTGAGTATCCAGGTTAGTAGATAAATTATTGACACAGGGATCGTCAGGGAGGAAAGTGATTGTGATCCCAATACAAAGCTTGGAAAAGTGATGGAATGGACTAGAGTGGCACTTGACAAACTATCCTGAGAGTACCACTCCAGGAACCTCTGGAGAATTCACAAGGAGAGTAACATTAATGACAAGGGTGGGTTGATACTAATTTTCAATACAAGCTCTGGCAGTCCTAAGAAAAGGCTTTTTCTGGCCAAAAGTGTTGCTTACTCTGGAAATCCCTAAGCACTGGCCATTCTGGCATGAAATCTTTCTTTGGGAAAACATGCGTAAATGATTGAATATTAATTCAAAGAATTTTAATTGTTGAGCCCAAGTATTGAGTGACTTCGCTCTTCTCTGGAGACTGAAGTGGAAAGACCAAGTGTCCTTCAGGATGCGTGGACTCCATGTTCCACAACGTTGTATGGCAGTATCAGAAGCCACTGCCCCAGTTGGTGAAAACCACACTTTCCACCTTCTCCACTCTTTCTACCTTAAGGATGACTAATTCCCAGACACTGAATTTACCCTGGAATTCATGGACATTGTGGTTTTTATTGGCTTTTGTTTGGTTGGTTAGTTGATTGAGGGAAGTGAGGGGAATTGGTAATAATATCAGATGGGAAGAGTAAATTGATTAAAACTTCTTAAAAGGGGCCGGGCATGGTGGCTCACACCTGTAATCCCAGCACTTTGGGAGGTCGAGGCAGGTGGATCACCTGAGGTCAGGAGTTCAAGACCAGCCTGGCCAACATAGTGAAACCCCATCTCTACTAAAAATACAAAATACTAGCCGAGCGTGGTGGTAGGCACCTGTAATCCCAGCTGCTCAGGAGGCTGAGGCAAGAGAATTGCTTGAACCTGGGAGGCAGAGTTGCAGTAAGCCAAGGCCACACCATTGCACTCCAGCCTGAGGAACAAGAGTGAAACTCCATTTCACACACACACACACACACACACACACACACACACACAAAGTTCATTAAAAGGTAATAAAAGAGGTACGATCATGCAGAGCGTTATGCTGACTACTTTTACATTTTTGTCCTGTTTTCTCATCTATGTTTCATTATTTTATGTGAGTTTTTAGATCTACTTAGGCCTTTGTAGATCAGGTTTGTTTAATAGTTAAATTCATCTACAATCAATCTTACTTTATGCATCCCTACGTATTTATAGATGTTTAGAATGACATTAAAGATTTTGGTAGCTAAATCTGGCCAGTACAAAATATATATATTATCTCTAGCCTAAAAGTGGAGTGTTGCAATTTATGAGCTCATTGTTACCTGACTGTGGTATCTGATTAAAAAAATTATCATAATATCTATTGCTGCCTTTTTAGAATGAATTATTTTAAAGAAGCACTTCCGTGGACCATAATCTCAGAGTTGGAAAAGAGTTCTAAAACACAAAGTAGAAGAGCTGTCAATATTGTCAGTTATTAATGACTTCCAGTGATATAACACAACTAAATAAAATGAAATAAAAAATGACCCCATTTAATTGGTACTTCTAGGAAATTCAGGTGGGTGTCTGAGGCCACTGAAGAAACTGGGTCGGTTACCATATGGTGTAATCTAATCTCTTTCAATTCTGTAAGTCTGAAATATGTGGTATTTTCAATGCTTTTTTATTTGAGTATTACATTAAATCAGGAAACATTAAATCAGGTCTCTTGGCTTGATGTTTGAGATGGCAGTGCAAAAAGCCTTCTGCTTTCAGTGCTATGGCATTGCTGATCACAATATTCATATGGCATTCTGATATAAGATCTGAGAAATAAATAGAAAAAGGGTCAGTCATTTCAGAGAGGTGACTCCATTATAAAGGTGGGTATGTGTAGCATTTTCTTGAGAAACTTTTAAGTTTTTCTTTGATTTTTCTCTAAGTTTTATCAGCCCTAAGCTGATAAATACTTAATGAATTTTCAGTAATAGTAGACAACTTCCACTAGTATTAAATAACCTTTGTGAATCAACTTGTATAAATCACAACACAAATAGTAAAAACAAAACAAAACAACAAAAAACACTAAACTAAACTACAAAGAAGTCCGAGTGTTTGGATGTGACCCAAAGTGACCATTAAAGTTGTAAATTTTCTCATTAAATTGGTAACAATATAAGCCATCCTCTACATCAATTGAAATGCCATTGTACTTCGGAGTAATAACATCCCTTCCATGTGATCTCTGAGATTTTTATTCTAGCTTTTATGAGCATGAGTATATTCTTTATTTTGAAGGCTGTGTTGATAGATGGCTCTGAATTGGAGGGCTACCAAAATCTAAAGGGATTCTTTGCTACTTGTCATGGTTACAATCCTTTTTCTCTTCAGTAGGTTTTGCTTGTCTAAAATGAGGAACTTTCGCAGTAGATGTGCAATTCAATCGAGTCATCTTTTTCCAGATACAGGAATGATTATTAATATTCTGCCCTCTCAGTTCTCTATGATGCCCTTTATGACCATTCAGACACAGGCATTCATACCTCACTGAGGACAGCAGGGACAGAATATGCTGCTGTGATACCAACTGACTCAATGACTTAGCTTCGTGCTCTCTGAGAGCTGCCGACTTCCGTGCACCTAATAACTCCCACCCCTTCCCTGCTTGGTCCAGTGGTCAGATTGTGGGGGAATGGGTCACCACAAGGCACTGCTTTCTGCTGTTCTGCTCTAACTCCTGACCAGACTTCACAAACAGCATGTGCTCGCTTTACCACCCACAAATGCAGAGAACTTTTGGGGGAATACTTTGCACAGTCCTCAACCAGTTCTTTCCTAAAATGTTTGTGAAGTCACCAAACACATCGATGGTTCTCAGTAGATTTTCTTCCTTCTGTCTTTCAGTTTGGATACCTCGCGTCTTTGTTTTCATTGCTTTCAGATTCTTTATTTATAGAAGGGAAAGGGGAAGAGCTATATACCACACCCAAGATTTCAATTTTGAAAAATTTCGAATCTACAGAGAAGCTTCAAATTTATAGAAACAAAAGTATAATAAATACTAGTGAATACCTTTCAATTAAATTCACCAGTTACAAATTTTACCACATTTGTTTTTTTCTCCCTCATTATATCCATCCATCTACCTAGCTACTTCACTATATCTATCTTTCTGTCTGTATATTACACATACACACACAAATGTGTTACCTTTTCCATCCTTTTCTATGTTTACTTTAGAAATCATGATAATATAGATCATGTATAAGAAAATCAGTAATAATTTAATATTATCCAGTATATAGATTTACTTATACTGTAATTTGTGGTTTCACAATAGTTTGGTTTGCTTTGTTTTGTTTCTGATCTCTATATTCTCTTTCATGGAAAATGTCATTTTATTTGTCTGTGTGGTGACTTGATTTATTTTGGTTTCCATAACTGAGTTTTTGAAGAATCCAGAGGAGTTATCATTAGAATGTCCTGCATTCTGAATTTGTCTCATTGTTTCCTTCTATTAAGCAGCAAGTGAAACATTTCTTCTGTTAAGCAGCAAGTAAAACATAGTAAGAATACTATGCAGGTGATATTGTGTACTTAAGGCATTAGAACAGGATGCACATAATTTTATGTTGTTTCATTATTGGTGATGCTGGTTTAATGACTTGGTTATGGTGGTGACTGCCAGGTGACTCCATTATAAAGGTGGGTGGGTGTGTATATATATGATGTGCCAGTGTGTATATATATGTGTGTGTGTGTATATGTATGTGTATGTGTGTGTATGCATATATGTGTATATATATATGATACACACACACAGCCAGACACATACATATTATATTTATATGGTAAATATATATATATGTATATGATAAATGATAAGTGAAGAATTGTCATTTTGTGGCAATATGAGCATCCTTCTTCCTAAAAATTTTCATCCAGTGGTTTTTATCATCTAATAATTGGTCCTTGGTAAAATCGGTTATTATTATATATTAAAAAACGATGATATTTCTAATTTTGTCATATTCTTCTTATTAACTGGCATTCTTTGAAAATTACTTTTCTCTTTATATATATATTTTCATCTTTCTAAGTTGTGTATTTAAGATATTTTAAATATTTAAGCATCTTAAAAAATTTAAAGTAGAACGTTTTGTAATTACTATGATTTCTTATATAAACACCACATTCTGATAAAAATAAAAAGTATATTACATAAACTCATTAAAGTCTTTTAAATATATACACTTATCTGTTTCCTTTCAAAGCAATTTTTGTTAAAAGTAGGAAGGAGTAAAACCCACTGTGCCTTGGGTTTTCATTTTCTATTCCAACTAAAAAGTGCATGTCTGCAGAAATGTATCATTCATCCACTCAAACTTTCCTGAGAACCTGCCTCCATCAAGGGACTTCATTAGCTGTAAAGTGCTGACTAAACTTGTGTTTATACCTCCACTCATGAAATAGGAAATACACACACACACATACACACATATGCATTTGTGTTTATACCTCCACTCATGAAATAGGAAGTACACACACACACACATACACACATATGCATTCGTGTTTATACCTTCCCTCATGAAATACAAAATATACACACACACACACATGCATTCATGTTTCCACCTCCACTCATGAAATAGGAAATATAGACACACACACACACACATATGCATTCGTGTTTATACCTCCACTCATGAAATAGGAAATACACACACACACACACACACACGCATTTGTGTTTATACCTCCACTCAGGAAATATGAACTATACACACACACATATGCATTTGTGTCTATACCTCCACCGATGAAATAGGAAATACACACACACACACACACACACACACATATGCATTCCTGTTTATATCTCCACTCATGAAATAGGAAGTACACACACACACACACACATATTCATGTTTATACCTCCACTCATGGAATAGGAAATATGCACACATACATGCACACACATACTCATTCTTGTTTATAACTCCACTCATGAAATAGGAAATACACACACACACACGTACATTTGTGTTTTTACCTCCAGTCATGAAATAGAATATATGTATATAATATATGTTATGTAAATAGAATTATGTGTATGTATAACATACAATTTTCTAATTTGGGCTGTAGGTCAATATACATAGATTTCTCCTGGCTGTAGGTGACCATGTCACTTGCATTTATTATAATATATTTTAATTCATGGAATTTAAATGAAGTTTTAACACCAGAGACTTTCACAGAGATTCAGATAATTTGAGATAGTACATAATATGTTTAAAAAGCTTATTTTTTTCTGTGAGTATTGCTTGTTTCCATAGACGTTTCATTCTATAAAGGTTCAAAATATAATTTTAACTAACAAACTATGTAGGTAATTATACCCATTCTGCAGTCTGTTAGCAGCTTTTGATCAGATTCTCATAGCAGAATTTTCCCATATACAGTTGCTAATATAGAAGAAAAATATCATCTTCTTATTGGATTATCTTGTTAACTTGCTTTTGCCTAATGTTTTGGCATCTTTTGGTAAATTTCTGAAATGAATAACAATAATTTACACAGACTACTCTAATAAAGGGTTTTTATAGCCTATGTGAAAATAAAGATATGCATTTTAGAAACTTTTGCAGACATAAATACTTGTTCTGTAAAATATTTGTCAAATGTAGCAGATGTGGAAAGCACAGATCCTGGAGTGAAAAACCTACAGCTTGAATTCCGCTCCATCATTTATTAGACCTGTGACTTGGTCAAGTTGCTTAATTTCTCTGAACATCAATTTACTTGTCTGTAAAGAGAGAGTGGTGGTACATAATAGATATTTTGACAGGTTGTTAAAAGCTACAGATGATGTGTGTTGGGAGTCTGATGCCTAGTACTTCTATTAGGCAAGGTTTTTCAGAGGAAAAAACCAATAGGATGTGTATGTATACATATGTACACACACACACACACATACACACACGAATGAGGGACATTTAATTTAAGGAATGGGGTCATGTGATCATGGCAAATCTGAAATATTAAGGACAGGCAGGCAGGTCTGAAGACAAGGGAAGATTTAACACTGCACCTCCAGTCCGAAGGCAGTCTGGAGTCAGAATTCCTTCTTCCTCAGGGGACCTCAGTCTTTTTCTCTTAAAGCTTTCAACTGATTAGATAAGTCACACACATTATAAAGGACAACCTGCTTTAATGAGTCTACTGATTTCAGTGTGGATCTCATCTGAAAAATACCTTCGCAGAAACACTTAGTCTGAGGTTTAACCACATTTCTGGGTGCTACACATCAAATTAGCTATCACAGAACCTCTACACAGAAAGGTACTGACATTTGTTAAAATCATAGAATTCTATTTACATGACCAACCAGGGTGTGTCTAGAGGGCTCCAGTGGCCCTGCAGAGTTTCCATTTTTACTGACAGTTTCTTGGATAGTGTCTCCTATTGGCTGCTCTCACTTTCTATCTTTTCATTGTTTCTTTGAGATTTCATAGGAACAGTCCCATTTTAGCTGAAAGTGTCGCTGGCTCCCAGGATCCCAAAGCCAGTGAGTAGATATGGCAAGTAATACCTGATCCCATATAGAAGAGGGAAAATCCCTCTCTTCCATACCTGTGGCTTAAGGTAGCACTGTTTATCTAGCAGACTCACAAAAATCTACCACGAAAACAGTGACTTCAACTTCTAATTTAGCTTTTCTCCCAATTCATTCTCAAACCAATCCCTCAAATTAAGAAGCAAGGAATGCTTCATTAGTTACCTTCATTACAGTCGTCTCTCTCGAGGTGCACTGAACTCCTTTGTCTTCAACTGATCCTCTCCTCTCCCCACAGAAGATCAATGTGCGGAGGAATATTTCCTTTAAAGCTGGGAGTGCATGCAGCTAAGCAACTTTAGAGATGAATGGTTCCATATTCCCTGGAGCCAATTCTAGATGAGCTCAATTGATATACTCTTAAAAATAGTAATTCTATTTATTTTACAAGTGCTATGTAAACAGAGAGGTAAGTACCAGCATTGTAATTCACTACAAAGACCTGATTTTGATGTACAAACATAACTAAATAGCTACACCCTCTAATTGCAGAATCCAGATTTCCTCCAAACTTTATCTCATTCTAGCCAGGAAAACAGCTATCGTCTTTTTTTGGGTTTGTTTTTTTTCATCGAATGCTTTTATTATCATGTTTGAAGCTTTTGATTAAGTTGGCATTGTAAGAAACTCTTTCCTATTTTCTTTCTTGTTTTTCTTGATAAGCCTGAGTCAGTAATTCTGGCTAGTATTACAGGTTCGTGTTTTTGGGTACATTCATTTATCATGGAGTGAGTCACTTTGCTGTTTTTGTTTCCACTGTATTCTGAAAGGCACCCACAGAAACATGACAAGAATGCAGGCTTGCATGGAAGAAATTCTCATGCCGGGTCTGCTCTGTCTCCACAGTGAGTCTAGCCTACATAACATCGTCTTTGAACAATAGAAAGCAATGGCTAAGGATAAAAGAATGGGTTCAGATAAAACAGAATTTTCTACCACCCCAAATATTCACTCCATATTTAATATGAAGCCAAATATTTTAACATAAATGTGTTTTTATTGTCTTTGTCCTAGTCTCCCAGTAGGGAAGTTTTTGTACTTGGTACTTCTTTGTTTTTTTTTTTGTTTGTTGGCTTTTACTGTTTTCTTAATTTTAAATTCTAAGCCTTCAGGTGCCTTGTTTATAAAAACGATTCCGGATTTTATACTTTTTAAATATGGTTTCTTAACCATTTGCAGTTTTGCTAAGAGGAAAGGAGAATCTATAAAGTTTGTTTACATGAAAGGAAAATATCTGTATAGCATTCTATCAAAACTGTAAGAAAATGAAAATTAATTATTAGTATTGATAGGTTTTGGCTGTTCCCTCCAAATGTCATGCTGAGATGATCCCCAGTGTTGGAGGTGGGGTCTGCTGAGAGGTGTTCGGGTCATGGAGGCATATCCCCCATGACTTGGTGCTGTCCTCTTCGACTCCCTCTTGCTCCTGCTCTGGCCGTATGACATACCTGCTCCCCCTTCACCTTCTGCCATGAGCAAAAGCTCCCTGAAGCCCCCCCAGAAGCTGAGCAGATGCTGGGACCAGGCTTATACAGCTTGCAGAACTGTGAGCCAATTAAACCTCTTTTCTTTATAAACTATTCAGTCTCAGGTATTGTTTGGTAGCAAGGCAACAACAGCCTAATAAAAGTAGACCTAATGGAAAGTGAGCCATGCCGTTTGTTCCTTTGAATATATTTGGACAATTAAACCAATATAAAAAAAGAAATTATATGCAGTTTCTGACTCGGGTTCCCTGAATTTAAATGGTAGCAGAAGATTCCCCTATCTGGAAAAGAGAAAGTCTTCCTAGGAAAACGCAGAAGCTGTTCCAACTGTGTAATGGAGCAGCATCCTTCTTCTGAAACACATTTTCACTTGGAAACCTAACAGATAAATAAAAATATGAAGAGGGAGCTTTTCTATTTAGAGTGTGAGAAGAGGGTGTCGGGTGCCAGGTTCTACTTCATTAAGCTCCTTTCAACTGCTGAGATGCCATAGACCCTTGTGCTATCTTCCAGGAACTCAGACTCAAAACTCTTGCACCAGAAACAACTAGATGGATAAATCATAAAACGAAACAGAGAGAAAAAACAATTTTCCCAATGCTATCACCCCTATTACCTGACAAAAGTCCTGGACGATGGTCTTGAAATCAGTTCCTTCAGGTCTTTAGAGGGTCTCTGTAGTTTTTCCATAGGTTACCAGCCATGTGCTTGGAGGCAAGCTGGCTAAAGTAAAATTCTAAACTGAACTGAGCTTGATAGAGTTCTGTGGTCATATTCCCAGCACAGTCTCCGTGTTGGGAAGGAAAATTGCTTTTTCTCTCATTGCAGAAAAAAAAAAGTGTCAATGATCAAGTCTAGATTCCTTACAACTTCTGTTAGTTTCCTGCACTTCACGGATAATCAAATTCCTCACAACAAAACTGATGAGCTGTCTCTCAAAATTGTTGACTTTTGCCTTATAAGGTTGGTGGAAGTGAGAATGTGGTATTTTAGGTTCTCAAGACCGACTTTATATATCCATAGGGAATAATGTATTTTATCCTATTTTGTTACTCTGTATGTATTAAGGGCCATTTAAAAGTTCTCTCATATCAGTAGAAATAACTGAGCTGGAGTTTGCTTGTTGACAATGTATAGGCACAATATATCATTAGAAGAGTGATATGACTATTATTTTGGTGAAATAATACAAAAGGAATCATAAAAATAGAGCTGTCTAATAATGAACCATATGATTAAAAAAAGAAAAGTTAACTTTCTCATCACTGGAAATAAGGAATGAGCCAGTGGCCATGGATCACTGGTATCATTGTAAAGATTCCTATATTGAGTGGGAATGCAGACAAAATAACCTCCGAAGTCTCTGCTAAATTTATGGTCATATAAAAGAAATACAGCTGGATTGCCTATCAAAAAGATCCAGGGCAGTGGATACTAACTTTCTTTACTTGCAGCCAAAGTTTTGAAATCTTAGTAGAGTGTTTTGTTGTAAATTTAATTGATTAACCCTGATTCTACTGCAGTCAGCAAATTAAATTCAAGCCTGTATTATGAAATATTATGAAATAAGCGCTTTAGAACTGTCATCTGTATTAAGCAGCTGTAAAAAAGCAGTGTCAAGCCTTGATGATTTCATATAAAATTGAAATAATTTTCAGTATTCCTCATGGTGATATATATGTTTTGTTATACACACACAGAATAAAAACAAGCAAACAAAAAAGCCAAAATGTTATTTTAAAATACTTAAGAAAAAAAAAAAACGGTTTGGAAAAAAATATCGATATCAGCACTAATTTAACTTTATAAACTTTCCAATGTAGTTCATGTTCAGTATATTAGCATAATATTGATTGTATTAGAGGGGCTCGGTATTTCTTACTGACTTAAGTATGTTTAAGTAAGAACATATCTATTTTGATTAATGAGGTCTATATACCTTCTCTCTTGATTACTCTCCAGTTTTGGGGAAATCACTTTGGTAGCTGTATTAGCTCTTTTAGGCCACCTGAAAACTTCTTAACAAACTAAGTGGTACACTAGTAAACAAAAAGAACTCACGTGGCTTCTCTGGAAACGAATACATCATTGGGAATTCTGAGAAACCACTTAAAACATAATTATTGTTTTGAATGAATCAGCAGAGAATTCTAGTCTAAACTCTTCTAAAAGCCTACATTTTTTTCTAATTTTATTACATTTAAATTTAAAGATTTTTTTCAAACCGTTTTTGAACAAGAACAGTCATTAGATTATTTTAAAAGATTAGGCTAAAATATGCAAAATTCCCTTCAGTAATACATTTTTTAACTGGAATTATAATTAGTCATAAGGGGAAAGTCATTTTAGTGGAAAATAAAATTCAAAAAAGCTAAACATTAACTGCTGAAGTTGCTTTTTGCCCTTTGCAAATTCTTTCTTCATTATATCATTCTCTCTATATTTTTGAATGCATGTATTTCCAAAGAAATTACCTTTTGCTTAATATAAAATTTTAGGCAATTAGATGCAAAAGTGTAGTAAAGCAACATTAAAGTTGCCAATTTAAACATAGGGAAGCAAAACAGCCCAGGAGTTAAAGTTCTGACAGCTATTTTAACCAGCACACATGGCCAGTGCCACTCAGTACATAGACACATGCCCATTTTCACAGTCACTGAGGAGTTCTAAGAGTTGATTTTGAAACATAATGGAAATTACCTTTTTGGGGGAAATAATATAAATTTGAGATAAATTATTGACTGTCCGTACTCAGAAGATTTTTTTCCAAAATGAAAAAAATATATAAATGTCTTCAGCATAATAATCTAGGATAAGTAGTTAATGATACTACATTAAGGCATTTCTTAGGGCTTGCAAATTCATGATGGACATTTGGTGATAGCCATGTCCAGGGTTAGAGGAGTTCTTTCTTGCCTCTTTCTTTCTTTTTCTTTCTCTCTTTCTCTCTTTCTCTCTTTTCTTTTCTTTTCTTTTCTTTCTTTCTTTCTTTCTTTCTTTTTCTTTCTTTCTTCTTTCTTTCCTTTTTCTCTCTTCCTTTCTTTCTCTCTCTCTTTCTTTCTTTCTTTCTTTCTTTCTTTCTTTCTTTCTTTTTCTTTCTTTCTTTCCCTCCCTCCCTCCCTCCCTCCCTCCCTCCCTCCCTCCCTCCCTCCCTTCCTTCCTTCCTTCCTTCCTTCCTTCCTTCCTTCCTTCCTTTCTTTCTTTCTTTCTTTCTAAAGGAATGTGTAAATTAATAACAAAAACCTTTAACATATAAATAAATTGATAAATTACTGAGCAAACCAAACCAAACTGTCCACCCATGTTTTTCCTTGTGGTAGCCTGCTCCAACCATACCAGCAAGGCCTACAAAAAGCAAAAAAAAAAAAAAAAAAAAAAAAAAAACCTATGTATTTGGTGATATTTTCTTAAACAAAGATTTTTTATTGTAATGCCTTACTGTTTCTCTCGTTTGAATCTGAGTCACAATTTAGACACAAATCCTGAGGTCAGATCCTGGCTCATAGCTGGATACCATAGAGCATGTGCTGTGTTCCTGACTCCTCATTTACGATATAGAAATGATAAATCCCACAGCAGAATGTTCGAGTGAAAAAGAAATAGGAAAATATAACATATCATACATAAGACCTCTTATAAAAAACACAGATTCCAAAATGACATGGTGATTATCATCATTTTATTATAGCCAATAAATTGCCAGGGATTTTAAAAACTATCATTCTCTGAGAATTCTATTTAAGAACATACATATAGATAAACTAGGCATTCAAGATTTTGTAACAGGATCTGGAAATAAAGTCAACACAAAACTTTTTTATCCTGCTGCTGGTATTCAGTTTTTCTGTTCTTGAACAGATATTAATTATCCACATTCCCTAATTTCTCTCTCAAGTTTACTTAAAAAAAAAAATCTACTGGGATTATCTACGTGGTGCCAGACACACGTGAAGGACAGGGTAGCAGAGAAAATAAACACGCTCCCATTTCTATGGAGTTTATCCTGTGATGGAGGACATTCTTGGCTTGTGCATTTATTTGGTTCAGCTATGTAAGGGATGGTAAAGGGAATATGTTCATTATAAAAATATAGTCTTACTTTCTCTCCTAATTACTGTTAAGTGTTCAGAGGTATGGGAATGGTCAAACAGAAAATGGAAAATTATAATTAAAAAAAAGAAAGATATCCAAGTCCAAAGTAAAACTATACAATTTTATAACACAGACCAAGAAAATTTTCACGTAGAATTTGGTATACTCTCGTTGCCCCATCAAATCCACCCTTTTAGTGCTCTATATTTTCTTTCTGTTTTTAACATATGTAACTGGGCATTCTGAGCTGGCTTCCTAGGAGTGCAGACATTAGTAATACAGACAACTTCTGTTCCTCTTCCCCCTACACACCGCTTGTAAATCAGTACTTACTTATTTATATGTTTTCAACTTTTGGAGTTATGACAGAGGAGAAGTAGACGAATTTAGGTAGAAAGATAGGAAGGAACTGCTGAGCCAAAACTGGATGAGAATTGAACAAAGAAACTGGTCTCACCATGGGGTTAGTCTCCAACTCAGCAAAAAATGAATTTTTTTAAAATTATTATTATACTTTAAGTTCTAGGGTACATGTGCATAACGTGCAGGTTTGTTACATATGTATACTTGTGCCATGTTGCTGTGCTGCACCCATCAACTCGTCAGCACCCATCAACTCGTCATTTACATCAGGTATAACTCCCAATGCAATCCCTCCCCACTCCCCCCCTCCCCCCTCCCCCCTCCCCATGATAGGCCCCGGTGTGTGATGTTCCCCTTCCCGAGTCCAAGTGATCTCATTGTTCAGTTCCCACCTATGAGTGAGAACATGTGGTGTTTGGTTTTCTGTTCTTGTGATAGTTTGCTGAGAATGATGGTTTCCAGCTGCATCCATGTCCCTACAAAGGACACAAACTCATCCTTTTTTATGGCTGCATAGTATTCCATAGTGTATATGTGCCACATTTTGTTAATCCAGTCTGTCACTGATGGACATTTGGGTTGATTCCAAGTCTTTGCTATTGTGAATAGTGCCGCAGTAAACATACGTGTGCATGTGTCTTTAGAGCAGCATGATTTATAATCCTTTGGGTATATACCCAGTAATGGGATGGCTGGGTCATATGGTACATCTACTTCTAGATCCTTGAGGAATCGCCATACTGTTTTCCATAATGATTGAACTAGTTTACAATCCCACCAACAGTGTAAAAGTGTTCCTATTTCTCCACATCCTCTCCAGCACCTGTTGTTTCCTGACTTTTTAATGATTGCCATTCTAACTGGTGTGAGATGGTATCTCATTGTGGTTTTGATTTGCATTTCTCTGATGGCCAGTGATGATGAGCATTTTTTCATGTGTCTATTGGCTGTATGAATGTCTTCTTTTGAGAAATGTCTGTTCATATCCTTTGCCCACTTTTTGATGGGGCTGTTTGTTTTTTTCTTGTAAATTTGTTTGAGTTCTTTGTAGGTTCTGGATATTAGCTCTTTGTCAGATGAGTAGATTGCAAAAATTTTCTCCCATTCTGTAGGTTGCCTGTTCACTCTGATGGTAGTTTCTTTTGCTGTGCAGAAGCTCTTTAGTTTAATTAGATCCCATTTGTCAATTTTGGCTTTTGCTGCCGTTGCTTTTGGTGTTTTAGACATGAAGTCTTTGCCCATGCCTATATCGTGAATGGTACTACCTAGGTTTTCCTCTAGAGTTTTTATGGTATTAGGTCTAACATTTAAGTCTCTAATCCATCTTGAATTAATTTTCGTATAAGGAGTAAGGAAAGGATACAGTTTCAGCTTTCTACTTACGGCTAGCCAATTTTCCCAGCACCATTTATTAAACAGGGAATCCTTTCCCCATTTCTTGTTTCTCTCAGGTTTGTCAAAGATCAGATGGCTGTAGATGTGTGGTATTATTTCTGAGGACTCTGTTCTGTTCCATTGGTCTATATCTCTGTTTTGGTACCAGTACCATGCTGTTTTGGTTACTGTAGCCTTGTAGTATAGTTTGAAGTCAGGTAGCGTGATGCCTCCAGCTTTGTTCTTTTGACTTAGGATTGTCTTGGAGATGCGGGCTCTTTTTTGGTTCCATATGAACTTTAAAGCAGTTTTTTCCAATTCTGTGAAGAAACTCATTGGTAGCTTGATGGGGATGGCATTGAATCTATAAATTACCTTGGGCAGTATGGCCATTTTCACGATATTGATTCTTCCTATCCATGAGCATGGTATGTTCTTCCATTTGTTTGTGTCCTCTTTGATTTCACTGAGCAGTGGTTTGTAGTTCTCCTTGAAGAGGTCCTTTACATCCCTTGTAAGTTGGATTCCTAGGTATTTGATTCTCTTTGAAGCAATTGTGAATGGAAGTTCATTCATGATTTGGCTCTGTGTTTGTCTGTTACTGGTGTATAAGAATGCTTGTGATTTTTGCACATTAATTTTGTATCCTGAGACTTTGCTGAAGTTGCTTATCAGGTTAAGGAGATTTTGGGCTGAGAAAAAATGAATTTTTATATTGAGTGACTTGTCAGATCAGGATAGAAATTAAAGCTAGAAGCCCTCAGAAATTGGAGAATTTAATAGAACATTATACGCAAATTAAGCAGAAGTTCAGGATCTTCTTTCAGGTATGTTTGAATCAAAAGTAAACCAGGGATTGGCAACACAGATGCACATCACCTCGGGACGTTCAGCTGCCCTCAAACCATGACTTTTGCTTAAGGGCCTCAGGTTGGTAATATCCCTAACCTCAGTGTGACAGAGACAAGTCCGTTAATCTCTGGAATAAGGCAATCTCATCATAGGCTTCAGCTTGTTCAAATCAGTTTTCAAACATGATAGGCAGCATATACTACAGGTTCACCAAGCATAGGCAGTGATTTATCTATGAATGGGAATAAACAGAAATAACCCATTAAGTTTACAGATATTGAAATTTGTAGACGTGGTCTACAAAAATACTATGTTTTTAGGGAAAATGGTAAGTATATACACTCAAACAAGGGACTGTGTATTAAGTTATCTAAAATATTTAAAACAGATCAAAGGAAACTTCTATAAATAAAATCTAAAAACCTGAAACCACAAAGTCTATGGGTGAAATTAACAGTACATTAGAAAGAGATGAAGATAGAATGAGTGAGTTAGAAGAAACTCAATATACGGTATAAAACAGAGGAATTAAGAGACATAGAGGACTGAATGAATGGTTAGGCTTTATATTGAATCAGAGTCCTTGAAAGAAAAGAAAAAAGGATGGGTTGAAATAATGTTTGAAGAAATACTGCCTGCGAATATTCCAGAGCTGAGGAAAGACACCAGTACTCAGATTCAATGACTAGAACAATTTTTCAGTAGTATAAATACAAAGAAATTTTGCTGATGGTATAGCTGCAAAATACCAAAATCAACTGAACATTTTTAATATAACCTTGAAAAGAAAGAGAATGTAAGAAATTAGCATGATAGGAGAAATATTTAAATCAGTAATTGATTTCTCATCAACAGCAATATAAGATGAAAGAGAATGAAGTAACTTCACAAGCTGAAACATAACTCTGAATCTAATGCTTGAATTTCTTTCACAATTATATTGTCTAGTAATCCAACAGTCACATTAGAAATTAAATAGGAGCAAGAATACTTACTGCAGCCTTATTTGTATTGCTAAAAGCATAGAAATAGCATCCAGGTCAATAAGGAGGCATTTCGATAGTAATTATGAGCTAGCAGTTCATTGAAATGTTGGGCATCCATTAGAAAGGAAAAGGCAGTTCTTAAATATCCATGTGGAGTTGTATTCCAGATGTAATTTTTGCAAGTGCATTGCCATTTGCATAGAGAAAATATATGTGTATATGCAGACACGTGTAGATTTTGTGGTAATCTCTGGAGAGATACTCAAGAAAATAATTGTCCTTGTGGAGAGAAATGAGGTGCTGAAGAAAAGCAGCCAAGGTTGGGGGGGGATTCATACTCTTTCTACCCCTTGTACCTTTTCAATCTTGTTTCACATGTACTATTATTCATGAATTACATATATTTTTAAAGGTTGGTTTGATTTTATTTTTTAATTAAAAACATAGCTAAAATACAGATATCTCCACAGTTATACACAGCACAGATTAAGGAATAGTGTTGTGAAGTATCTTCATTTTAGGGGTGATTGTGTTAAAGTTCTGGGAACTTAAATGACCTTTTTCATACCATCCAAATACTGACTTGAGAATTTAAATCCAAATGCCTCTTCAAAATCCATCCTCTTATTTTTACTCTTTAATACCTCCACATATTTTTTTAAAAGTTCTATACATTTGGTACTATATAAGTTGTATTGCCATCAAATGAATATTCATGTTCACTCCAGCATTCATATGTGTTGTCCAACCTATGGGGTCCTGGGTAGATGATTAGGTCATGAGGGCAGAGTCCTCATGAATGAAGTGAGTGCCCTCATAGAGGAGACTCCAGAACACTCTCTTGCCACTTCCTTCCACCATGTGAAGGCCTAGCAAGAAGAGGGCCATCTGTGAACCAGGAAGTGATCCCTCTCCTCTCTAGACACCAAGTGACTCTGCACGTTGATCTTGGGCCTCCTAACTTCCAGAATCCTGAATGTATTTCTGTTTATAAGCCAACCAGTCTCTGGTATTCCATTATAGCAGCCCATACATACCAAAGCTGTGGCACTAACAAAATCCAACAGAGAAGAGTTGGATCTAATTGTTTTATTAAAATTTGATCTTTACTATGGCCTAAATGGCAGAGACCGGAGTTTTCCCTTTCCACTGTGTGAGCTTACAAATGGGCCGCTAACAGATAACAAATCTACCAGCACCTTGAATCTTGGACTTCCCAGCCTCCAGAGCTGTGAGCAATCAATTTCTGTTGTTTATCAGCCACTTAATTTATGCTTTTTCATTAGAATAGCCCAAAACGAGTAAGAAAATCCCCCAAAGCAAATCAAGTGCCTTTTACATGCCTATATGCTCAGTAATATTTTTTTGAATGAATAAATGAATAAAGGTAATGTGACTGTGTATTCCCTTTGAATGTAAACCTTTAATACCGATTGCAGTATGATATTGAATTCACTTAAGAATTATTTTTATATAATTGTATAGAAGCAATTTATAATATGGAAATGTTTCTCAAATTTACAGAAATATGATCAATATTATATTTATTATATTTAGTTTGTTATTTAAACAAACTAAAAAGACATGTTTCTTCTCTCACTGTCCATGTAAATTAGTGGAAGACATTGATCTCAAATTACAATATTTAACTGTATTAAATTGTATATATAGATGCAGACTCCATGATAAAAGATTAAATGATAATTTTAAGCCAGATCCTATTATTAAAATCATCAATGATTTTTACTCTGGAGGTGTAGCCACATGACATTACCTTCAGAAAGCTTCAAAGCAGCAAAAGCGTGTCACAGATCCAAATGCAGTTCCCAGTGCCAAGAAAATAGCTAATATACATGGGCATCGTTCCAAAAAAACCCATATGGCAATGTGAGTTGAACATCTTTTACAGCAGCAATTCCATTCTAACCCAAGTTCTTTCCCTTAAATAGCACCTCTTTTATTTCCTGTAGTCAAACTGGCTGTACAATCCTCACTCTTGCCAAAGCCCTTGTCTGGGATGTGCATCTCCAGGAACCAAAGTGCTAAACCTTTCTTTTTACTAGCCTGCTCTGCCAAAATCCATCTTGACACACCTTAAATTATATTAGATCAAAGGCTGAAAATTACATGCCATCAAAAGCAGAAAGATAAAATGTTTATCTATCGCATTAGGGATGTGCGATGTTTTTAAAGCACTTGATGTTTGAGTGAGACATTATTCAACGTCTCTGCAGTGCAGCATGGCTTACTTCCTTGGGGTAGTTGATAGATATATTGTAACAGGCTGGTGGCAAATATGAAGTGGCATATTCAGTATGTGTTTAGGATGTTTATGTGTTCTCTGATTCTTGTGGTGCTCTGTCTAATTGGAAATAAGGTTTACGTGGTGAGAGCAGTGAAGCAACGACAGGGCAATACTATAAAAGCGAGTCCTGCCACTGGCACTCCATTTCTTTTAATGGATTTCTACATATTTGGAAACTTTTCTAATTTCTCCTTAAAAAATAAACCCATAAATGTCAAGAAGAATGTTTTTCTTCCTAATGGAGTTTGCTTGCCAAGCTGGCTTTGTTGCAACGTTTGTAGGTGGGCTACGGTAAAGACCAGTAGAATTGCAGTAATTTTAAATGAATATTGTCTCAAATGAAATGTAAATAAGGAACTGTGTACCCAGGCTTCAAATTGGTAAACAGATGATGCTATCATCAAGTATATTTTTAATAAATATTTGATGGAATTTACTGAAGTTCATATCTTAATAATCCATCATCCACTCCTAGATATACATTGAGATTACAAACTTAGCAGTTTGTGCTGTTGCCAGAATTAAAATTTCCTAGTAAAGTTCAACTATTATATACCCTTAGCATTTTTGCACCCTTAAGTTTTTTCCTGAGTATTTTGCAGGCTATAAACATGTTAACCTTTAGGACTCTTTTATGTCTGGGTACTATTTAAAAATGTATTTTAGACATAACAATCATACAATATTTTCTACTGTTATGGTTTAACAGTAGATAACTAAAATTATATATATATATATATAGACAAATTCTCATGCTGTCGCCCAGACTGGAGTGCAGTGGTGTGATCTCGGCTCACCGCTTCCCTGGTTCAAGCGATTCTCCTTGAATCTCCTGCCTCAGCCTCCAGAGTAGTTAGGATTACAGGCACCCACAACCATACCTGGCTAGCTTGTGTATCTTTAATAGAGACAAGGTTTCACCATGTTGGCCAGGCTTTAACATAACTGATTATGTTTCAAGAAATAATACAAATTTCAGAAAAATTCACTTGGAAATAATTTTTATTAACTTACACTCTGGGTAGAGAAAAGTAAAACATTGAAAAAGTAACTATTTGCTTTAACACTTACCCTGAAAAAAAATTAATGAATTTATCTACAGTTTCTTGGAAGTAGAAATATATTCTCAACATTGTTTTAGAAGCACATATTTAATGGAGAAATTCATTTTTATAGTGTCATTTTTAAATGTAATTTTTAATTTGGAAAATTATGACAAAAACTCATTCATTCGCTTTTTTGGGAAAATGATACGTAACCACAAGTATACGTCAAGTCCTGCAATATGCATAGGGGTTTAATAAAATGTAGGATGACATGGTTCAGACTTGTTTAAGACAAACAGCACTGATAGGCTGTTCCATAAAACTTGTTATATTGCTTGGAAGAAATGAGGCCCATATATAACTGAATACATCAAACTTAGGAAAAAGACAACCACCACCATGTGTTTATCTATCCCCTGCAATATAATGCATTTTATGCTACACTGTGAAGATTGCTAGCCATTATGAAGATTCTTAAGGGCATGGGATGACAAAACATCTATAATGTAATGATTCCAGCACTGTGTGGTGAGTGCTCTGGACTGTGTGGATAAAATGCTTTAGAAACGAGAGATACCTATGAAAGGTAGCTGGAAAAAGATTCAGAGGATATAGAACTTTTGAATTTGGGTCTTAACATTCTAAAAAAGGAATAGTTTGACCAAAGACATGGAAATTTATTTGAATTTGACATATTTGTTTGTTTGCTTGATAGAGATGGGGTTTCTCCACATTGCTCAGGTTAGTCTGGAACTCCTGAGCTTGAGCAATCGGACTATCTTGACCTCCCAAAGTGCTGGGATTATAGGTGTAAGCCACATGCGTAGTCTTGAATTTGACATATTTTGATATTTGGGTAAGGGAAGATTAGTGCAATGGTTTGCACATTTGACCCCTCCAAACCTCATGCTAAAATTTGATCCCTGGTGTTGGAGGTGGGGCTTAATGGGAGGTATTTGGGTCATGAGGGTGGATCCCTCATGCATGACTTGGTCCCACTCTGGCCTTAATGAGTGAATTCTCACAGTGTCAGTTCTTGGTAGAGATGGTTGTTAAAAGGAGCCTGGAACCTCACCCCTCTCTCTTGTGTTCTCTCTATACACATTAGCTTCCCTTCGCCTTCCACCATCATTGTAGGTTTCCTGAGATCCTCACCAGAAGCAGATGTTGGTATGCTTCTTGTACAGCCTGCAGAACCGAGAGCCAAATAAACCTCCTTTCTTTGTAAATTACCCAGACTCATGTATTTCTTTATTGAAACATAAATGGACTAAAACATTTGATGTGGTTGAAGTGTAAGTTTTATGGAAGAGATGGTCAAGGATGTGTCCAAATGGGGTGGTTGGTAACAGACTTTGAATGTTTCCCAAATGTATGCCAAAACATCTAGACTTTACTTTTGAGCTAGAGGAAGAACAGGCACAGCCAAAACTAATTGGAAAAGTGATAGATTGCATTTTGGTTGAGAAGGATAATTCTGTTATTAAAAGATTAGATCGCCATAGAGAGAGTCAAGAAGACACCAATTTCAGTGGCCATTGTGAAAGAGGACTTGAGTTCATGGAACTTGGAGAAAGAGGTCAGAAAGCATGGCCAGGCTTTTGTGGTCAACTTGACATCAGGGATGATGTACAAAGAAAAGGCAGAGAGGAACAATCTGGCCAGTGATGTCAGTAGAGATTTGGGAAGCTCATTTTGATAGAATAGATCAAACAAAATCCAAATAAAGTAAAATTCTCAGTTATGAGAATTCAATTAAATAATTTTGCTTTAAAGGAAACTAAGATTTTTAAATGCCAAAGATAAAAGCTGAAAGTCATTATAACTTTAGTCTTCCCTAAAAGTGTTTTAAGCAAGAAAAAGAAAAAGCACTATATTTTTGAAACAAGTTGACAGGGTATTTGGCTTAATTTAAATGATTTCTCCAGCAGATATTCCTATTGTGGTCCATAAATTTTCAGTCATTTATTAATTTTTGGACCACACAGTAAAGGGTTGGACAGAGATAAAAATCAGGGAAAAGGAAAGTCCAGACATGGAAACCGCTGAGTGGGCAGAGCATTGTCCGAAATCAGGGGGCACAATGATGGAAGTGCCGCTAAGGTTGTTTCCAGGCTGTCCTAGATGTACAGAGCCAAGAGGGTGAGTCTTTCAAAGCGACAGTTGAGAAGGAGGTCACTTGAGTAGCAGGAGAGAAATGTTGGCAAGATAACTGGGCCACAAAGACAGTCCAAAGAGAGATCACGGAAGCCCATGAGGAAAGTCAGGAAGGAATTACTGCAACTCAATGGCTGCTATCATAAAAACAACCCTGCTGGTACGTGGGAGCTGGTGTCTTCCTGTGAAATATACTCCACCTAATTATTCTACAGCAAGATACTGCATCAGTGCATTCACGTTGCCTGTAAGTCTGCCTTGCCTTGTCTTGCCTTGCCAAGGGTGTGGTCCAAAACTGAGTGGGCTGATACGAATTGGGTGGTGCTTTCAATTCCCTACATAGTTTGCCTCCTAAAAATCTCCTTTGGTATTTGGACCATGGGAATGCGAAGGAACCGTTCATCCAGGTAAATTAGAGCTGGAGGTAGGGGCTAACCCTCTCCTGGGGCCTCAGGGAGCTTCGTTGTGGGTCCTGGCCTGAGTGAGAAAGATAGCATCTAGCATCACAGATAACTTCTTTTTGATGCCTAGCCATATTTCTGATTTTTGTGTTTATTAAGAGTGAGAACTACATTTCCTACTAGGCTAGGTCTTACTTCACAGTTCTTAAAACGTGTTAAACCTATTTGTGGTTCTCCTTTGAATTCTTCCCAAGTTCTCCTCATGCCTCTGAAGTTGTGGAGCTGGTCCTCTAGAGATGCTGTGTCTATGATGCCAACCCAATTACAAAACACAAGCAAAAACAAACAGCTACACCAGACTTTCCAGACTCTAAACATCAAATCTCCTCTTTGACCCTATCATGAAAGTGAGTTTTTTAAAGTAAGAGTCATTGATTTGCTGTTAAATACATTATTTGCCAAATAATTTGACTTTGTAATCCCAGTGTAGTTATAATTCTGTGTGGCTAACCCTGTGTTGCTCTGCAATTCTGTCCTTTCATTTTATGAATTCTAAAATGCTGATTTAATTTAATTTTTTAAAGATCTTCCAGTTTACTTGAGTCTGAGTAGGCTGATCCACAGAGTCATATTCAAAGAATTCCAGTGAGCCTTTAGGAGGATCTTAAGCCCTCCACTACCTTCCTGGCATTAGTTGGCTTTGAGAGCCAACCTAAGTATTTCAGAGCTGCTAGTGAAATGAATCTTTCTTACAGGTTTTACAGAGGGTTACAGAAAGTTCAGTTTCTGACTCACCCTGGTTTAGAGAAACTGTTTTTTAGGGTTACTCTCTAAGGTTGGAATCTCTCTCTCTCCCTCTCTGTTGGTTAGTGCCCTATAAACACTGACAATTTTCTTTCTCTCCGGTTCTTCATTCTTGGTCTTGTGCTTCAGTTTCCAAGTCCACATGGCTATGCTACAGTGTAAGGTTATTTAGACACACAATTTCATGATTTCTTTCTTCTGGAATTATTTGCTTGACTTGTGATTAGCTTCTCTGAATAAACTTTTTAACTATTGTTACATGATTCCCCTTTTCCTTAAATTTGTTGTTTCTATATTAGAAGCAGGAAAAGGGCCAACGTTTAGAATTTGAATGCACTTATTACCTGGTGAATCAGTCATTTACTGCTATCTTACAAATGACCACAGCACATAGTAGATTTAAAGAACAATTATTTGCACATTTCTGAATTTTGTGGGTCAGAAACTGGCAGCACTCAGCTGAGTGACTCTTCTGTTTTATGGGAATTCACGGCATTCACTCAGAGACAGATAGCTGGTGGGTAGTCCAGTGCCAAGGACCAAGGATGGCATCACTTATGTGTCTGGCCCTTGACAGGGATGCTGGAAGTCTGGGCTCACCTGGGAGTGGAGATGGCAACACCTACATATGACCTCTCCAGCACGGCAGTCGCAGAGTGGATATGGCAACAGCTACACATGACCTCTCCAGCATGGCAGTCTCAGAGTGGATATGGCAACAGCTACACGTGACCTCTCCAGCATGGCAGTCTCAGAGTGGATATGGCAACAGCTACACGTGACCTCTCCAGCATGGCAGTCTCAGAGTGGATATGGCAACAGCTACACGTGACCTCTCCAGCATGGCAGTCTCAGAGTGGATATGGCAACAGCTACACGTGACCTCTCTAGCATGGCAGTCTCAGAGTGGATATGGCAACAGCTACACATGACCTCTCCACCATGGCAGTCTCAGAGTGGATATGGCAACAGCTACACATGACCTCTCCAGCGTGGCAGTCTCAGGTTACTGGCACTTCTTAGGTCTCAGCTGAGGACTCCAGTGCAGGTGTTGCAAGACAGCAGATGCAGCACTGCTTAAGGGTATCCTGAAGTCCCAGAAAGTTTCTTCAGGTACATTCCAGTGGAGAAGGGAGTCACCAAGGCTGGACAGAGTCATTTATCCTTGGCAGGACTAGCAAAAAATCTTCAGCATCTCTCATTGCACACACGTGGGTAAGTTTTGGACTGGTATGATCTTTTTCCATAATCTCATTTTCATGATTTCTTAATTGAGAATATAATAGTAAATACTAATCTCACAGAGTTATGAGGAATGAAGAAACTTAATCAAATGACTTAATTATTATTTTCATTTCTTATTAATTTGTTCCTATTGAAATTAATGTTATGTCTGGTCTCATTTTAAATTATTCATTGTTCTGAATTTGGATCCCATCCTCAAGTTTTCAATGCTTGACTCTTGATGAATTCTTGTATTATACCTCAAAGTTAATAAAATCCTTTTAATCTTGTCTTCACCCTAGCATTGTCTGTACCGTCCCCTGGGTGGAAGTTTCCCATCATTCTAATTCTTTTTATCCACAAATTTGACTTGTCTCTCCAGTCCCTCTGAAAAACATGTCCTTTCTGTTACATAGTGGGTAGTTGAAGGCCTTTGGACTTCCTATTTTTCCTAGATGAAATGCTCTTCCTTCAGATATCAGAATTTTCCTCTCTCTCTCTCTCTTCCATTCAGAACTCTGCTAAACAATCATCTTACCAGAAAGATCTTTCTTCATCACCCTATGCTAAATAACATTGGTCCCATGCTGCGTTGAGTTACTCTTTTTCCTTGAATCCTGCTGTAGACTTTTCTTCAGACACTTACCATCACCAGCATAATGTGAATGTGTTTGTTCATTGCATGTCTTCTCCAAGTGAACGGAAACTTGATGACAAGAATGTGTTCCATGACTGGGTGCGGTGGCTCACGCCTGGAATGCCAGCACTGTGGGAGGCTGAGGCGGGCGGATCACGAGGTCAGGAGCTCGAGACCAGCCTGATCAACGTGGTGAAACCCTGTCTCTACTAAAAATAAAAAAATTAGCTTGGCTTCTGTAATCCCAGCTACTTGGAGGCTGAGGCAGGAGAATCGCTTGAACCCTCGAGGTGGAGGTTGCAGTGAGCTGAGATCACTCAAGGAAAAAAAAAAAAAAAAGAATGTTTTCCTTCACCCTAGTGTATAGAGGAGAGCCTGGAACAGAGTAGAGGTTCCATAAGCAAATCAAATAAATGACTGCAAAAGAATTAAGGGACCAAGGTCAAACACAAAAAACTAATTCAACTGCTAAACGATTATTCTGTTTAGGCCAATTGGTAACCCATGACTGCTTGTAAAATTAAATTTCATTGAATGGTACATATTTCAAACATAAACATAGGTTTTTCTTATGAATATAACTGAACTGCAGATTGCAATCAAGATGTTCCCTCCCTTTCTCTCTCATTTAGATTTCTCATCTTATTAGCCATCACTGATCCTACTCTAGTGGTTAAATGCTTAGTTTGGAACATTATCTCAGCCATACCCTCAGAATGGTTGATTCAGTGGTTCGTTGCCCATGTCTGCTGTGATGTCAATAGGCTGTTGAATGCTGTGGGCAATCTCATATTTGGCTAATGATAGTTCTTCAGAAAGCAACACCCTTCAGATTAGTTCAGCAGGGTTCAACTCTGCGGTGACCACAGTTGGGCTGAGCAGGCTGCGTGCCAGGCAGAGCTGTCCGTCTGCTCCAGCCAAGAGTGGAACGGGCACTTCTTGGGATTTGGATGAGGAAACATTTGTCTGAGCAGTTTTACCACCTTAGTATGGATTTGATTCTTCTATTTGTATACAGAATAAGCCACATTAAAAAATGAAAAGAAAAAAGAACCAGTTCATTTAATCAAGACATGTTAGTGGTTAGACATCTTTTATAAGAACCACATCGATAATTCACCTTTTTCATTTTCAAATTAGTTTTTGGTTATTTTGTAGACAGAGAGCCTTAGCCATAAATTAAAAGTAATGATAATTAGGCACATGTTCTTCATTATGGTGAGGGCTTTGAACATTTCTCCACATAGCTATTAGACATGTCAGCCACATGTAGGACAAGGAACTATAGAATTTCAGAATTTTTTTTTTTTTTTTGGAAAAATGAGCAACAGAATTTTAAGGCAGAAGCGTGAAATGTGAGTGATGGCAAGGCCCAGTGAAGTGGCGAATAGTGTGCTTTATGTGAATATCTGATATTTGTTTTCTTAGTGCTTTTGATCTCAGAACACCTGACAGGACTGGGGCAGAAGCTTTTTGCTGACTGGTTGCATCAGTGCTAAAGATGAAAGGAAACAGTCTTCGTATTCACCGTGGTGTTGATTGCCCTATAAATAGGAAACTACCCAGTTAACCTTGCCTTTGTCATACGGGGAGTTTTATTAAAAATAAACAGTGCGTGGCGGGTAGCAGAATGTGGGATTTCTGCTTAGATGCCCACAATGCTTTCACATACTTCATTAAAATGTGCAGGAGAACTTCAGAGCCGTGAGTAAAAATATTGTTATGGAAACTGAGGCCTGTTATCATAGCTTCAGTGATTTGCAATAATTATTTAATGAATGAGTTTATGTTTGAAAATATTCACTGTGATAATACGAATTTATCGCTCCCCCCCAACCCATCCGATTTCTTTTATTTTGACACATATGGAAGATGCTGTTTTGTTTTGACACTCAGAGGAGATGCTCTTTTTATCAAAAATCACTGAGCAGTAATGAGATTTAGTGAACAATCTTACCAGACTTCCCGAACATAAAGAAATCTGATATGAGGAGTGCACAGTGTTCTATAATAAGTAATCTTAGGTGTGTGCATGCTTTTCAGTGGCAGTATTCATTTTTCAAGAGTTTCGTATTTGATCTTACCAGGATTTGATGTAAGAAGACTTGGGTAGCTCTTGTGTAGACACAAAGAACAGAGAGGACATCCATAAAGCCATTGAGGCAGGATCCCAACCACAGTGTGAGGAGAAACTGATGACTATGCCAGTCATGCATCACCATCTCTTCAGCCTAAGAGCAGGGGGTTTACCAAGCTCCCAAAAAGCAAGCTACCCTTCCTCTTTCCGCGTAATTGGAACTCATCTTCCTCCTCAGAGGGCTCAGGGATGAATTCAGAAGGAAGTTTGAAGAGAGAGCCCATGGTGTCCAGAACTCAGGTCTGCTTGCAAATGAGTGTTTCTGGGACTGTCTTTCCACATCTCCAGGAGCCTATTTTCCGGGAGCAAAATGAGAGTACTGTTCAGAAGTACTGGAAGGATCCTGCCAACATTGAATTTCTTGAGAGTCTCTGAAGTTAGTTCTTCTAATTTTTAGTGCCCTGACAATTTCATGCAAGTTAGTAACTTTTGCATACTTCAGGTTTCTCATCCGTAAAATTGGGATAATGATAGTATCTACCACCCTCACAGACACAGTCAGGATCAATACTTTGCATCCTTCAATGCAATCAAGTTGACACTCAGTGTTAACTATCACATGGTTCCTGAAAATTCTATTTTATTTTGACTTGAGAATAAAAAATCTTTCTCTTTGACCCTGAAAGTTTTTCTTTTTGTTAAAATATTTATATGGATTTCTAAAATATTGTGAGCCTCAAGAACTGTGGTTAATGTGCCTGATGATCTGTGTTGCCATCAGGGTTGGTTTCTGATTAGGGTACTTCCGGGCTTGTAGAAGGCTACTTTATCACTGTGTCCCAAAATGGCTCTTCCAAGATCTCTGGTCTCCTTTCCTCTTACAAGGACACCAGCCCTATCAGATTAGAGTCCCTCTCTTATGACTTCATTTAGCCTTAATTATCATCTTAAAGGCCCATCTCCAATTGCCTTTGGGGTTAAGAAATCAACATATGAATCTTAGAGGGACACAATTAACTCAATAACAGTGACATTTTAAACACTACAACATAAAGCAAATACCACAGTTTTTTCTTAACTTTAACATGGATATCACATCATATTAAAAGATAGATCATTTCTTCATTTTAATTGAAACCAGATTTATATTGGGATAAGGGGTGACCAATATGGCTTTTTCAACATTCCCTCTTATATTAATGTGTGAGCAGAAGACAAGAATTCGATATTTCTTAATAACTTTTCTAGAAATTGACAAATATTTTTATTTTTACTTTCTCAGATATATTAGTTTTAATAAACTATTTTTGTTGTTATCTAATAATCAATTTAGACAATTTGGAGAACATGGATGCACATAAACACACATAAGAATAAAAATGTGCCCTGCTTTCAGCATCAGGGATAATTTAGGGTTATTGCAATTGTTTCTGTTTCAGCAAATTGGAAGGATTATGGTTGATGAGCTGAGGTGAGTATTCTAGGAAGAATATCTGCTGTTGGGTCAGCCATGCTTTCAGTTTTTATGGATGTAGAGTTTGATAGACCATTGAGACATTTAAAAGATGTTCAGAAGGTATTGAACTTTTGGATAGGCAGATCAAAATCCCACAAGGGAAGCCTGACCTACATACAGACATTTGTGAATTGTCTGCATACAGGTGGTTCTGAAGCCATGGATGAAATTGCTAAGTAGAGCATACTCTTGTGAGGAAAGAAGTCGACGACTTACCCATTGGGCACATTAACCACAGTTCCTGGGACTCACAATATTTTAGAAATCCATATAAATATTTTAATATATTTTAACAAAAAGTAAAAGAAAAACTTTCACAGTCAAAGAGAAAGATTTTTTATTCTCAAATCAAAATAAAATAGAATTTTCAGGAACCACGTGATAGTTAATACTGAGTGTCAACTTGATTGGATTGAAGGATGCAAAGTATTGATCCTGACTGTGTCTGTGAGGGTGTTGCCAAAGGAGATTAACACTTGAGTTAATGGACTGGGAAAGGCAGACCCACCCTCAATCTGGGTGGGCACCATCTCATCAGCTGCCAGCATGGCCAGGATAGTAAGCAGGCAGAAAAACATGAAAAGGCTAGACTAGCCTAGTCTCCCAGCCTACATCTTTCTCCCATGCTGAAAACTTCCTGCCCTCAAACATCGGACTCCAAGTTCTTCATCGTTGTGACTTGGACTGTCTCTCCTTGCTCCTCAACTTGCAGATGGCCTATTGTGGGACCTTGGGATCATGTGAGTTCATACTTAAATACCTAATAAACTCCCATATATATATATATATATATATATATATATATATATATATATATACACACCATATTAGCTCTGTCCCTCTAGAGAACTCTAATATAGACAATAAAAATCTATTAAAGTTTTTTCTGAAACAGAAAAAATAAAATATTTAACCATTTAAAAATGTTCAGTGTTGATATCAATATGATGTCAGAGTCCAATGAAAACAAAAATACTCAGTTCCCACAAAAGTTTTAATGAGACCCTGATTTGACCTAGTTTGGAGATAGCAACCTTTAAAATATTTGAGAAAAATAAATACCTACACAAGTGTTTGAAAATAACCCAGGTGTCTAACATCTCACTTTCTCTATGTCTTTTCCATACCCCAAATATCAACCATGGCATTTTTCTGCAGATCTTTCAGATCTCAGAAGGTGACATGAAGGAGATCCCTCTGTTGTGAGATGGCTGTTTTCCTATTGTACCTCAATTACATTTATAAACTTCTTTCATGCCATCCTAAGTGGTTTCTGAATTTATTAACTTTAATGTTTAATAAAGCAGTTTCTATAGCAACAATCATATCACAGATGTTTTGTTAAAGTCTCTTTAAAGCACACACCTCTGTCAATATGTTGTTTTGAACATTTCAAAGGATAAACTCTTGAAAAAGGCTGCACATATCTCAAGTTTCAAGCTCACAATTTGCATTAATAATTATACCCTCCCTTAATAAAAGAATTATTTAATAGAAAGCTGATGAGCTAATTTTAAGAATAATACAGTAAAAGGTCAAAATAAAACTTACCACTCTTGAGAAGAAAGTGTAAGGTCAAGAAATAAAAAAAATTACAATCATGGACTACGTACTTTCATCAATGTTAATTACTATAATAAATGTGTGACGAATGATTACCAACATTTTAAATCTATGTGCATTTTTCTCTAATGAGTGGCACTGGTTTTCGTTGCACTTTTAGAGTGCTAACTCCTGGCATATGTGGGTCACTGACCGGGAAAATGCTATCTCAATTCACTTTCTTTCTTCATTGCTATTTCTTATCTGATCTTGAAGTTAAGGCATTGAAACTATTGCAAAACTCTCATTATTTTTTCCCAAATTAAAATGGTAATATTT
Source organism: Theropithecus gelada (assembly GCF_003255815.1). Taxonomy (NCBI): domain Eukaryota; kingdom Metazoa; phylum Chordata; class Mammalia; order Primates; family Cercopithecidae; genus Theropithecus; species Theropithecus gelada. Next base: position 44,522,493 of record NC_037685.1, on the reverse strand, counting down.
AATAGCTGCATATTTTGATGACTAATTCCATGCTTTTGGCTCGGGTTTCCTTTTTTTAATGGTTTGTGGTTGTTATCAAGGGTTTTTTTTTAAATTGCTTTTTTGTTAAAGAACTTAGCAAAAAATGAATTATACTAAAAGCTACTTCACCTAGAGAAACATAATTTGCTGGGTTTTTTAAAATATAATTTTCTTCTGCTTCTTTGGGAAAAATCAGAAGTAGTCACTTAGGGATGGCAAGGTTTATGCTGAACTCTAAGTAATGCATGTTGTCACTTGCCAGTCACTGAACTTTCTCTGCCTTAGCTTCCTCATTTTTAAAGTGGACTAGGACTCCACTTTTATATCGCCAGGTCCAAGTTTAGACACGTGACCCTAAGTTGCTCTGTCAGGGATCTCTAGGCATTTTCTATGTGAGACACAAGGTGGGTATGGACTGCAATCAAAGGCAAGTGAGGTGTTTTGTTTTGTTTTGTTTTGTTTGAGACGGAGTCTTGGTCTGTCACCAAGGCTGGAGTACAGTGGTGTGATCTTGGCTCACTACAAACTCCACCTCTGGGTTCAATGATTCTCCTGTTTCAGCTTCCTGAGTAGCTGGGATTATAGGTGCACGTCACCGCACACTGCTAATTTTTGTATTTTTAGTAGGGACGGGGTTTCACCATGTTGGTTAGACTGGTCTTGAACTCCTGACTTTGTGATCTGCCCACCTTGGCCTCCCAAAGTGCTGAGATTACAGGCGTGAGCCACCGCTCCTGGCCCCGCAAGTGAGTTTTTAATGAATGCATGTGCTTGAGGACAGAGGAGGAGCCTGACATTTCTAGTGGGAGATATGCACAGTTCTGTGAGTTAAAGGTTGTTCTTCCTCTTTCCCTGTGCTGGGGAGCTAGGGCAAGCCATGTCTTATGTCTCCCAAGAGTCAAAACCTTTGACTCCTTCTAAATACCACCCTGGCTCATACTAACACTGGATGAATGCATTTCCACAACAGAAACTCAGAATCCATCTGTTTAAGGATGCATGACAAATTTCATTTAAAGCAACAGTATGAGAGTCATATTCAAATGTGAAGCAAGAGTGAGCACAAGGCTTTTATTTGTTCTTTAAGAAAAAAAGGAGATATTTTTAGTGAGTTTAAATCATCAACCATGCTTCAGGAAGAAAAATGTAGCCTGGCCGCCTTTCCATCTCTTTGTGATTGTGGAAAAGTGGACCTTTAAGATTTCTCTGAAAGATTACAGACCTGCTCATTAATTTTACATCCCAAACCTTTGACTGTTGATAAAATGAACAAAAGAATTTAAAATAAAAGTGAAAAAAAAATGGATCCTCTGTCATCTATGAGGGCCCTCAGGCTACATACAAACACAATACACAAAACCTGCATTATTTACCTGGGACAATGTTATGGTCTATTAAGTCGGTTCTTTTAGAACAGCAGTGAGTTAATGGATTGTTTTCCTGCCAATATTTGTAGTACAGTGAAAAATAAAATGGTGACAATATTTTTATCTGGCTTTTAAATGTTATGTTTTATGGTTGGGTTGATGCTTTGGCTGATCAACTGTTACATGGTGCATGAATATTGACGGGCTTCTCCATTAGTGCTGATGGTGCATCACTGGCCCGCTATGTGATCTGTGTTCTCCCACTGGCTCTTGCTTAACATGTGCGATGCATTTGTAGGATGAGGGGCAGGAATGAGAGCTATCGATTGTAGTAACAGAATATAGTAGAGCCGAATGACCAGTTTCAAAATTAAGAAATCTGTTTCCATATCTTGCATTACACTCTTTTTATTTTCTTACTCTAAATTCCTTCATGAAATGCACAAACTCCACCCTATATATACATATATATATTTGCATTTCCTAGCTATTAAAAATAGTTTAAAGTATACCTTCTCCAAAGGGGAAATACTTTGAAATATTTTTGGAAGAAAAATTGTGTTATTTTAGATCCATAATAAATAATTATAACGTTTAAAAAGCTGGTGCAAAGTAACATTTTCTTATATTGTATAACTCTAAGCCCTTTGGCTTAGAAAATGAGAGAAATATTCCTCTGCTTTTCATCACTTATAGGGATATTCTTGGTATTATTATATAAATTTTATTTTTATTAAATATACCATAAAATTCCAAATGTGTGTTTTGAATTACTGGCAGAAAAGTGTTGGTAATTTTTTCCAGTGTGACTTAACTGTCATTATAATTAAGTAATTGTCTCCTCCAAAATGTTTATTTAAGCAATAAATTTCTGCATATTTGAAAACCTAATAAAAAGTTTTATTAAAGCTGTTCACTCAAAAATGGACAATTGTGCCCTGCTGAGCAGTAGTTTAACACCAAATCAATGATTTTGCTATTATGTAGACAAGAAAGTGACCTATCATTGACATTAGTAATATTTCCACCAAGTTGAATGTGATGAGGGAACTGTTTGCTGTTACCCTGGAAACTATTCAAAAGGTTTAGGGCTGCTGAAAAACAGAAGACTCTGGGGTGACCCCCGGGATTCCGTTGTCTTTCAGACCACCTAGGATCCACATTTTGGGAATATATTCTGTATGTCTGAACATGCTTTATTGCCATTTTAGACTGATTGTAACTAATTTTAAGTTTACGAGGCCACCTCTCTTTTTCCCTGTATTTCCAAACTTTCTGGAAGACTTTCTGAAATCATTCAAGTTTATTCTCATTTTTTTATATCTCAGGACTAGTCACTCAATCTTTAACCAGTTTTGATCAAGAGATTACTGTACCCTTCTGACACAACTTAAGATCATAAAAAAAGTTGTTACAATTCAATGACTTTTTCTTATATTATAATTCATGCCCTGGCTGAATGATTCTAACTTTTTCTTTTTCTTTTTGAAACGTATCTTAGGTTTTTCTGGTTCTCAATCAATCTACATGAGCACTCATTCCTTATTTATTCTGGTTCCTACTACATCTTTTATCAGTGTCTCTTTTTGCAGTAATTGATCAGTATCTCTTTTTTTTATATGCAGAAAAAATAGAGTGTGCTTGTAAATGTTTAAGTATTAGCCAGCTATGTAATTTCCTAACACCATCTAATATGCTTATTATTAAATCCAACTCATTTTCTATGCCTTTTATTTGCCCTACACACTATTAAGGACAGAAGAGCAATGGAGTCAATCTACAACCACAGAACCAGAATCCCTTACTCCCACAGAGAGATTGCCTGTGGGCTTTAGGTATCAGTTTACTTGTCTCTAGAGCTCCAGTTCAAAGGCACCAATAGCCCCATGGGTAGAGTCTGAATCTCTGTTCTATACGACATGTTGACGAATGCATTGCTTCTGCCTTAGTTATGTCCGAGCACATTAAGTGTCAACTAGCAGTACGGCACAGGAACACTACATGTGGTCTGCTCACCTGAGTTGTGCTGCTTTCAGAAGAGAAGGCACTGGTTTAAATCTGCATGGCAAACCTGCCTGAGCTAGAATTTGATGAGAACCCTTGGGTTAATAGCTTTGCTCTTTGAGAGCGCTCTAAGCTATTTTCATTCCAGGCCAATTTTACATTTACACACTCTCTGTCACTGAAACCCCAAGGTCCTTTGCCAATGAGAAGCAGATATTTACTCACTACAGTTAATGTATCTCCTCAGTGCTTTCTAGCCTTTGGACACAGTTTTTAGGCAACAAGGAAAATAATACATGTGTATAAATGGCCATTTGTGTTCCTAAAATAGCAAGGGGCTATAACCCAAAGCCTAGAATTCTTTTTTGGTTTTTTGTTGTTGTTTGTTTTGTTTTGTTTGGAAACAGAGTCTTGCTTTGTGGCCTAGACTGGAGTGCAATGGTGCAACCTAGGCTCACTGCAAACTGTGCCTGCCCGGTTCAAGTGATTCTCCTGCCTCAGCCTCCGGGGAACCTGGGGTTACAGGCACCAGTCACCACGCCTGGCTAGTTTTTGTATTTTTAGTAGGGATGGGGTTTCACCCTGTTGGCCAATTTGGTCTTGAACTCCTGACCTCAGGTGATCCACTGTCTTGGCCTCCCAAAGTGTTGGGATTACAGGTGTGAGCCACCATGCCCGGCCCTAGAATTCTTTTTCTTAAAGACAATTACAGTGGTAGCTCCATTTAAAATCTCACTATAAATCTATTTCATTTATTACTGTGCTATTTTAATATATCGTTATTCCACTTAAAAGAAAAATATATCAGAGAAATCAGCAAGGGGGCAATAACAAATGTGGATTAGGGTACACAACCCACTTTGGGACCATATTCAATGAAGAATAAGATGAGGGCAAGAGAATGTGATTTCCTTTATTATCATTATTATTATTGTTATACTTTAATTTCTGGGATACGTGTGCAGAATGTGTAGGTTTGTTACATGGGTATACATGTGCTGGGATGGTTTGCTGTGCCCATCAACCCATCATCTCCATTAGGTATTCCTCCTAATGCTGTCCCTCCCCTAGCCCCCCAGCCTCCGACAGGCCCTGGTGTGTGATGCTCCCTCCCTGTGTCCATGTGTTCTCATTGTTCAGCTCCCACCTGTGAGTGAGAACATGCGGTGTTAGGTTTTCTGTTCCTGTGTTAGTTTGCTGAGAATGATGGTTTCCAATCCTGATGAAACTGGATTTCTTAAGATCAATAGTAATTACGGAGTGTGCAGTCCATGAGTGAGTTAGGATGTTTTCTGTTACATGTGAGAGAAAGCCCAACTCAATCTTCCTTAAGCATAAAAAGATACCTTATTGGCATGTATGAGTAACAGTTCAGGAGTAGATCCTCAAGAGTGGCTTATTTAAGGCCTCAGAGGTCATAACCAGAGTCTAATTTATTTCATCTTATATGTATTGATTAATCTTCATCTATGTAAGCTCTATACTTCAGCTCCAGTTCCTACTCAGAAAGAGGGTGACACTTCCTGGTGGACATAACTGAAACCCCAGAATAGGGTCACGGAAGCCCTGAGTTAGCCTAATGTGTGAAAGAGCCCACCTCAGAACCAATTGTGATGCTCAAAGACGTGGAAAGTGCTGATTTTGAAACTCCATCACTGAAGCAGTGAAAAGGAGGCCTGGCATGACTGGCCCCATTTTACTCCTAAGCCAGCCTTTAGGTTAACTGCTTTTGTTTATCTCTGCATGTTGGCCAAGCTGATTATGGGAGGAAATTAGTTTATAGTTTCACTTTAAAGAAAAGTTTGTAATAATCCCTCCCCAAAACCACGGAGGAAACAAAAAGGGTGTACACATAAGTAAGAACGTTATGTTAAAGATTATAAGAGCATTGTGACGTGACCAAGGACGAAGAATTTCATAATCCACTCCGCTGAACTCTCATTGCTGTCCAGATATATGTGGTCATTGGTTGCCTCGTGATTTCAACTCCTTCCCTCTTTCCCCTTCTCCTAACTTAAAGGGAGCTTAAAATTCTATTAGGATGGTTCTTTAGGACGCTAATCTGCCATCTTCTCAGTTTGCTTGTTCTCCAAAATAAAGTCAGCTTCCTTGCTGCAACACTTGTCTCTTGACTTATTTGCTGTTGCGTGGCAAGCAGTACAAGCTTTGAACTCAGCTACATGTCTCCAAGTCTATGAAAATGATGTCCTCTTAGAGTCCTTCTGTTCACACCTGTCTCCATCTCCTGGGCCTGGGGATGTAGTCAGCTTAACCTAAGCAGAGGAGATGGTGTGTTCTCTCAAGTTGTATGTGAATTTCCTGTTGCCATAAGAAGGTTGATGCTGGGGCTAACAAAACATCAAAGTCTGTTATAGATACTATTTCATTAAATCTATGGATACTTCTAGTTTTGTTAGCTTCCAGCCAATTGTCAATGCCACTTCATGAAAATTAAGACAGGAGCATATTTTTTGGAGCACTTAATATAGACTAGATCTTATGTTAAATTATTTAGACGAGGCAGATATTTATCATGGCAGTTGTGTGAGTAATTATAATTGTGTCTTCTTAGAGCTGAGGAAACATATACCAAAAAATTTTAAGTAATATTGACAAGCCCACATAGCTAGTGAGAGGAGAAACAGGAGCTTAGAAACAAGCTTGTCTGACTCCAGAGCCTGCAGCTTTGCTTATAAAGACAGAATAGAGAATGCTGTTTGAAAACATAGGTTCAAATGTACGTTTCACCACTTAGTAGCTATACTTCTTTGAATTCTCCACCTAGATTTGGGATATTTTCTTCTATAGCTAATGCCTAAACACTTAAAAGTATTGTTCCTTTAAGGACAGGCACCTTCAGAGCCTGTCAGAAGTTGCGATCAAACTTCTTCCTTAGTCCTGCAATTTCTATTAGCCTCTTTTTCTATGTCAGTTATTCTAGAGTTTACTTAAGTTAATCAACCTTCACTTCAAAACTTCTTCCCTGGAATCTTTTCCCTTTTCCTTTCATGCAGCTGAGCTCAGAGTCTATGCAGTCTTCTAAGCAGGGGTATCTTTATTTATTTATTTGCTTGTTTGTTCGTTTTATTTTATTTTTTTTTAGAGTCTTGCTCTGTTGCCCAGGCTGGAGTGCAGTGGTGTGATCTCAGCTCACTGCAACCTCCACCTCCCAGGTACAAGTGATTCTCCCACTTCAGCCTCCCAAATAGCTGGGATTACAGGTGCCCACCACCATGCATGGCTAATTTTTGTATTTTTAGTAGAGATAGTCTTTCACCATGCTGGACAGGCTGGCCTCTTGACCTCCTGACTTCAGGTGATTTGCCCGCTTCGGCCTCCCAAAGTGCTGAGGTTACAGGCGTGAGCCACCACGTCCGGCCAAAGCAGGGGTGTCTTTAATGCTGCATCTTCAGTGCCTTTCACAGAGCCTGGCATGCAATAGAAGTGTGTGCTAACTCCTCCACTTATCCCTGGGGCAGGCCCAACTCCTCCAGCTTTAGTAGTAGAGTCAAGGAGATCCCAGAAAATCTGTTTTCTCTGTACCCAGCCTTTTAAGGCATCATGAGCAAGACTCTGCCTTTTCTTAGTTTTTCCAGGTGGTGAAGATGTGGAAGAGGAGAAACCACATAAAAATGCAATCACATGAATAAATGTTGCCTACAGTGGCTGAATTCGACTGAAGAACTTACACACTAAATCAGGATGTACAGGCTCATGTTTATGCCTTTGTCCCAGGCACCAACTTCTGTTGAACTTCTTTGCTGACCCTGCCTGAAGGTGGAGTTAACTAAATGTTGTATAGATCTGTCTCATATCACTATTTAGCCCATTTGCAAGTAGGTATGATATTGTTAAAGTGGTGAAAATGTCCCACATTTGACTCAGTTGGATATTCTGCTCCAGCAGATCAGGTTCTAACTGGAATCTTGGTTCACTTCACTTTTGTGGGCTAAGATATTCTATTTGTACTTGATTGAGCATTGTATTAATGATCCTTGATAATGCAGCTCGTCAAATGTAATAGATTTCTTTTGTAATTGACTGGCCATGCCCACTCAAGAGATATATGTTTGTTGCCTGATTGAGTATCTAAGTAAAGAATTAAATGAATAAATGAAAGAGTAACCTAAGAAATAGACGACACTGGAGCAATGAACTGAGACTTCATTTATTAGGAAGTAATTACTGATAATTTTGTATACGATCTTAAACTATAACTAATATACTCAAAATGCAATAATAGACAAAATAGAAATGATCCCTTCTTTCATACTCGTGGTTGAAATATATTGTGTTGCTGATGCTGCATAGCCTTTTTACATGTGTTGTTTTCATTTGTTTCAACTAACGGTAAGGAATGTGGATATTTGAATTGGCCAGTGCAAAATGCAGTGACTTGGAAAGAGGGAATCACCCTTAGTGAATCATAAACAATATTTGAAGGTCCTTCAGTGGTTTATTAACTTCAAATAATATAACTAGATGGGTCTTGGTTTTACAAGTAACCAGGAAATAATGCAAAAATCTTAGCAGGAGGTGGTATCAAAAATATAAAGTTTATGTATAAAAAGCCTTTGAACTCATGAATTTGACATAGACCTTAACTGAAAATGCAGTTATTTCTTGTCAGTTTAAAAATAAATAAATAATTTGTTAAATTGAAAGCAAGGGATCCCTAATCAACTTAGCTCACAGGTAATTTAAAATAAACATAATGCTTATTAACAGTTCCAATATTTGACTTTTTGCTCAACCTAAATTTAGCAATGTGATGCGCTGAGATATATCACAATAAAGAACAGTTGCTTTAGTTTTGTGTTATTTTGTTTTAATTTATTCCACACACAAGTTTCTGCATGAGCCTGAATCTTTATAATGTGAAAGCTGTTTGGATTCAGGTAGGAGGTACGTTTGAACTGATACATACCAAGTTTCCAAAAGTTCACCTTTTTATCTTACTGCTTAGCTGTTGAATAACACAACTTTTGCTTAGTCAAGCCTTCTTTCATTTTCTTAAAGATGAAAATATAATTCTTGAGTTACTTCTGAAGAACAAGTTGGGGAAATGCAAATAAGAACATTACTCTTCTAGAGTACAAAAAGATTACCAAATTTAGGTTTTCTGGTCAGTAAAATTATATTTTCCTAACTTGTTTACTAATTAGAGTCATTTAATTAGATTATCATTTCTTCTTTTTCCCTTGCCATCTTTTTAAATGATGATATTTCCAGAACTGCTGTATTTAACTGTTCAGTGACATTACATTCACGAAGCTGACAATTATTCAGAAGTAAGTTTCCTCTGTAACTCTCCCATTCTTCATATTCTTTGTTTCTAATTTATATTTGGGTCTGAAAATTGATAAAGTTACTAGTTTAGAAATAATTAACTGTGACTTTTTATTTTCAGAAACATAAATGAGGGTGCACTTCTCCACAGAACCTTTTTCACATTCTTTTAACAACCAAATCATTCCCAATTTTCTGGTGTGTAAATTCAATGTGATCAGCACAAATAAACAAACTGACAAGATTTGGGCAGTTGGAACCCATTGTTTTACAACGTCTTTGTTTAAAATCTTTCATAATTCATCCACAGCAATGGCCTTCCTAGTAATTAGTTACCTTTAATGTCTTCATTTTCGTTTAAATGTTCAATGATCAGGATAATTAGAATTAATTTCTCATTGTCATTTTATGGTAATGAAGCTTCTGCCACTTATCACAAGCATCCTGCAGGCACAGTGTTAGCAGACAAATATGTGACTCCTCACACTTCACACACTGGTTTATGGTCCCTGGTTAAAGTGATAACAGTAGGACCTGGCCTGATTCCAGTTTAAATATATGCCATATTCGATGAAAGACTGTGGGTAGTCAAGCCGATATTCTTGCCCCTTGTGGAAGGCATTCTATGTGCAACTCAGTTCTCCTTAAGCAACACAAGAGAATTTTCATCTCCATTAGTCTGGGTGTTTTACAGAGTGGGACTAGTTCTACGGTTAGAACAAAAGGAAATATCTTTGTGAATGAAGATGGAAAGCAATGTCAATTCAAACCTTTATAAAAACTTCAGATAGAATTCAGGAAAGCAAAGGTCGAGAAACTTAGTACCAGAAAATCTATGAACAAGAAAGTATGGCAGTGATTTCTCAAACTAGAAGAGCCTTCTTGCATTATCTGGTCTAGGATTTTCCAGTCACCAAAAAAAAAAAAAATTTAATTGTGTATTATCCTCCCCATTCATTCCCTGCCATATCTCTGCCTCAGCAACTGCAGCAGAGTTCATCCTATCGTTTACATTCTCTCCCTTATTCCTGGGAAACATTTAGATAGGTTAAAGGATTTGATTGAGCAGAAATGTGGGGTGAGAAATAGGGAGCATATCTAGGTTTGTCAAAGAAGGTATTTAAGGCTGCCCTGTGAAATCATACCAGTTTCAAAATTAGAAACTTGATATTTTTTACAGCTGAGTTTTCTTCACCACATTTTAAACTTTTTCTATATTCTACATTTTCTCAAGAAGAGATATGATATTAGCAAGTTCTGTATTAGTTGAAATTATCATTAATTAATTATTTGCTGTTTTACGTGACGAGAAATACTTGCTTTCAATAACCCCAACCTCATTTTCTTGTGAGTTTGGGTAAGCTAAAAAGAAGGTCAAACTTGGTAACTTAAAGAAAAACCACATTTTATTTTGCTTATAATTGCTGAGAAAGGAAATTGGAAAGGGCTTGGCAGGGCAGAATCGGAAGTTTTCCTTTGTGTCTGGCAGATGTTGGCTAGTGTTGCAGTTATGTGGAGTCTACTTAAACTGGACTTCCTATGGCTTCTTCATGTGGCTGGTGGTGAATGTTGGCTGTTGGCTGGGAACTCAGCAGGGGATGACAAGTGGATCACCTCCATGTGTCTTTGTAGCATGGCAGTCTCAGGCTTTTAGAATTCCTTCCAGTGGCTGGTATATACTTGAAAGAATGTCCCAAGAGAGTCCAAGGCAGAAATGTGTGGCTTATTTATAACTAGTTTTGGAAGTTACAATGAGACATTTCTGCTCCAGTTTACTGATCACAAGAGAGTTACTAAGATTGAGTCTCTATCCATGTGAGGGAGGTGAATCAAAGAACTTGTGGTCAGATTTTAGACCTGTCATAGAGTGTAGAAAAGCTAAGAGGCTTCGTATTCAAGGGAAGAAATACTTTAAAGTTCTCCAGGGATGAGGCTATTAGTGATGATTCAGGGCAAGACCAGTGAAATAAGAGAGGCTGGGACATGCATTGAAGAAGCTCAGTGAGAAAGTTCTCTGGTAATGGGCTGCGATGTGCTGGAGTTAGTCCACAATGGTTTGCAAGAGCCAGTTACTCACTTGTTTACTCAGTTCTAGCTCTGAGTTCAGTGATGTCATTGATAGTTTGGATATGACTACAGTGGAATATTTACACCACATTAATTAGCAGACACTACAAATAAGGGTGTTTTTCTCCCCAGGAGACCCAGTTGCTGAATAGTTACCAATTGGTAATGGGGCAACTTAGAAACTACTTTTTGGAGAACTGTACTTCTCATAGCAATTCTACATTGTGGACTTTAGGGTTAAAAACACTCTGCTTTTGTAAGCTTTTCAGTAAAATTTGCAAAGTCCCCTATTGCTTTTGGGTAAGTGACATTTTTGGGGATAATCTGATGTGATTCTGAATTTGAGTCAACACTGGCTGTTTCAGAACAGCACATGTTGAAGCAGGAGCCTGATGCAGAATACGTCATTAGAGGGAAAGTGCTGGTAATTAGCAGAAATTACAGGAAGCTCTGGACTTCAAAGACTTTAAAATTGAGTGTGTGAACCAAGCACATTTGAGTTTCCAGGGAAGGAGTGAAGCTCCAGTTGATACTTTGGTTACACAACTGCATGAGAATTTATCATTTACGGCATACTTTTATGTAGCTCATAATGTTTTAAGTGGGTTATAGATCGAATGCACATATTTAAATATTTTGTATGACATTGGACAAGTCACTTAAATTTTCTGATACTCAGATTCTTCATCTCTAAGAATTAGCTGAAAGTATCTTTATAGAGAGTTGTTTCAATGGGTGCTATAAGATTAAAAAGAAAAATAAGAGATCAGCATTGGCCATGAGTTTAGTAAATATTTCCCAGGGGTGGAACACCACTTCCAAATTTTTGTAAGTTGGTGTTGATGGGAAATAAGCAATGATTAAGCAAAGGAAAATCAGGAGAAATGTTGTTCACAAAGGGCAATGCTGTATAAGTACAAAAAAAGGGGGAAGCCACAGTTTTTGGGTTTCACAAGGAAGTAGAGGGCTGGCTTTCATTCATGCCCCACTCCTGCCTCAGTTTCATTGCTTCTTGCCTGCAAGGCTTTCTCACTCTGACAGAAGGCAAGCAAACTCAGAGGGTCCCCAAGGTGGTCTGGCAGAAGAGGTAAAATATATAGTTTTGCAATTGGAAAATAATATTAAAGTTCTTATCAGAGTGAGAATGTGAGTAGAAAGCAGAGATTTTAATATGACACAAGGAAGTCAATTTTAAATATTTTGCAATATTAACAAAAATTTTTGGAACTTAATAGAATATATTTAACTTAATAAAAATATGTATTTTATTTTATGTGTGAATAACACAAATATTTGAATGAGTTCAGAGTTGATATTTTAAAATAATAAATGTTTCGTTCTAGTTCATTTAATTGTGGGTCTTGACTGGCAATTTTGGAGAGGACTCAGGAAATAAAAAAGGAGAGTAAGGAAAGCCTCAAGTTTAGATACCACCTAAGTCGTCATTAATAGCTATTGGTAGAAATATGGGTGGTGAAGACCTTTCTGATGTATTCCCAGATCCTATTGGGGAGAATGGGATTGGAAAATGGAGAAAAGTCTATCTTTGTTATGCAGTGTCTTATAACTTGGCTGAATTGTGTTCCTGTCCTGATGTTTTGGGAAAGGTAGAACTTGTGAGTGATGAAATTGTGTATTTGGCTGAAGCACTTTCTAAACAACATTTTGAAAGAGTAGCTTCATTCCTCTTTGCTGCTCCTAGTAAACTGTGAGAAGAGAAAAATTATTTGAAGATGGAATTGTTAATCAAAAGGAAACCAAAACTTAAATATTTGGAAAATTCTTAGTCTATCCATATTGTAAAGAATGAAGAAGTATCTTTGTAAGAGATGTCCAAGGCTGTGACCAAATGACAATCTGATATAATTACTCAGTCATTTAACAGAATCTAGAACCTGTTGTCCCAGACCGTGGAAGAATCATCCTAAAAGCAATTCAAAAATTATCAGGGCTGCCACTCCTATCAAAATGCAAAAACCTGGGGAGCAGGGTGGTTTCCAATTTAAAGGAGGGACCACCACTACCCCGTGCTGCTTCACATTGTGGGTCTATCTCCCTTACTCTGTTACTATGCACCTTGGTAGCCCCAAATTCAGTTCTGATGAACTCTGGCAGAGAATTGCTAGAGGGGCAAAGCCACCACAGTGAACTTCTAATAGACCAATGCCCAGCAGAGTCACAAGAGTAGGGCTGCCCTGAGACCTCAGACTGGGAGAGCCACTGGCATAACATTCTTGGTTGGGAGATCCACAGGCGCACATCTCCAATCCTTGAGAGCTGCAGTGTAAGTTGTATCTGGCAAAGCCATGTAGCCAGGGGTTCCCAGAGCTTTGGGGGTCCAAACTCTGGAGGCCAAAGCTAAGGGAGTACCACCCAGGGTGCTCAGAAGGGACTTCTCCCCAAAGTGGATTGAAAGGGCAGAACATCAAACCAAAGAAGATTGTTACTGAGACTTAAGATATAATGTTTTCTCTGTTGGGTTGTGGACTTAGAGCCTCTTGCCTCTTTCCTCTTCCTGTTTCTATGTTTTGGAATGGGGATGCATGTTCTGTGCCTGTCCCATCGTTGTATTTTGGAAGCACATAACTTGTTTGATTTCATAGGCTCACAGCTAGGGAAAAATTTTTCTCAAAATGAATCATACTTTGAGTCCCATTCATACCTAACTTAGATGATATTTAGATGAGATTTTGGACTTTGAACTGTTGAGTTGATGTTTAACCAAGTTAAGATGTTTGGGGCTACTGGGATGGAATGAATGTCCTTGCTTATGAGAAGAACATGAATTTTGAGGGCTGGGGCAGAATGCTACGGTCTGAATGTTCGTGTCCCCTCAAAATATGTATAAAAATTTGATTTTCCAACGTGACAGCATTAAGTGGTGGGGCTTTTAGAAGGTGATTATGGTGGAGCCCTCATGAATGGGATTAGTGCACTTACAAAAGAAGCCCAAGGGAAACCTCTTTCTCCTTCCAACATGGGAAGACACAGGTGAAATATGACATGTGTCTTCTATGAACCTAGGAGAGGATCCACACCAGACTCCAAATTTCCTTGTGCCTTGATCTCAAACCTCTTAGCCTCCAGGACTACGAGACATACATTTCTGTTGTTTACAAAGCTGTGCAATTTATGATATTTGATTACAGCAGCCAGAAGAGTCTAAGACATGGTCCTACAATGAAGTTAGAGAATTTTTAAAATGTCTGTTTACTGTTACAAATGGCAAACAAAAAGTCATTATGCTTACACACACAATAAATGTGTATAAGTTCAAAACAACAATTTTTTAAATATGAAAGTCCCAGTTAGTTTTAAAAGGAAATGAACAACTGAGAGGAATAAAACTTTTGTTCTTGTTTTGACAGTGATGGAGAAGGGTTTTCAAAAATAATGAGTTGACTTCAGGTTGGAATTAAAGAATTACCTACCATAAAACTGTCTTTTGGATATCCTAAAAACTCATCTGTTTTGAGATATACAACATCTAAAGACCAATGACTTTATTTTCCTGCACAGAGAAAGGAGACCTAAGAAGGATTATTTTAGGTTTGGATTCAGAAATGGCCATTGTGTAAAGTATGTGAGAGCAGATTTGAATAATTGCCATAGTGCAGAAATAATTGCTTTTAGTACCTGATTTTTTAAAGTTATTATTTCATCCATAATATATATATTTTTCTTATATCTTTAAAAATTTTACACGATAAAATGAAAATTGAACTAACTTAGACAAAGGTTATTTTCAAATTATGAAAGTATGTATATTTCAAAATGTTTATTGAATACTTATGCACAATGGTCAAAACACTTATATTTTTATATAATACTATGATTTTTAGCATTCTGAGCAAATATGTGAAACCTTTTAGATATTTGCCTTATTGTTAACAAAGAAGTTAGTGAAATGTATTACATATATACAGTTCTTTTATATTAGCTTGAGTTTTTTAAAATCAGCCTTTACCAGGTGTATTAGTCCATTCTCACTCTGCCAATAAAGGCTTACCTGAGACTGGGTAATTTGTAAAGGAAAGAGGTTTAATTGGCTCACAGTTCAACATGGCTGGGGAGGCTTCAGGAAACTTACCTCATGGTGGAAGGGGAAACAAACACGTCTTTCTTCACAAGGCAGCAGGAAGGAGAAGTGCTGAGCAAAGAGGGGAAAGCACCTTATAAAACCATCAGATCTTCTGAGAGCTCATTTGTTATCATGAAAATAGCAGCATGAGGGTAACCACCCCCATGATTCAATTACTTCCCACCAGGTCCCTTCCACAACACATGGGGATAATAGGAATTACACTCAAGATGAGATGTGGGTGTGGACACAGTCAAACTATATCATTTTATCCCTGCCCTCTTTAAGTCTCATGTCCTCACATTTCAAAACACAATCATGCCCTTCCATTAGTCCCCTAAAGTCTTAACTAATTCCAGCATTAACTACAAAGTCCAAGTCCAGAGTCTCATCTGAGACAACGCAGTACCCTTTCACTATGAGCCTGTAAAATCAAAAGCAAGTTAGTTAGTTACTAGATACAATGAGGATACAGGCAATGGTTAAATACAGCCATATCAATTGGGAGAAATTGGCAAAAACAAAGAGGCCACAGGCCCCATGGAAGTCCAAAATCCAGTAGGGCAGTTATTAAACCTTAAAGTTCCAAAATGATCTTAGACTCCATGTTTCACATCCGGGGCATACTGACACAAGACTTGGGCTCCCACAGCCTTTGGCAGCTCCACCCCTGTGGCTTTGCAGGTACAGTTCCCCTCCTAGCTGCTTTCATAGGCTGGCATTGAGTTCCTGCAGCCTTTCCAGGTGCACGGTGCAAGCTGTTTGGTGGATCTACCATTCTGGGGTCTGAAGGAGGGTGGCCCTCTTCTCAAAGCTCCACTAGGCAGTGCCCCAGTAGGGACTCTGTGTGGGGGCTCTGACCCCACATTTCCTTTCCACACTGCCCTAGCAGAGTTCTTCATGAGGGCTCCACCCCTGCAGCAAACTTTTCCCTGGACATCCCAACATTTCCATACATCCTCTGAAATCTATGCAGAGGTTCCCAAACCTCCAATCTGGTCTTCTGTGCATCCACTGGCCCAACACGACGTGGAAGCTGCCAAGCCTTGGGGCTTGCACTGTCTGAAGCAATGGCCCAAGCTGTACCTTGGCTCCTTTTAGTGACAGCTGACATTGAGCCAGTTGGGACTCAGAGCACCATGTCTTGAGGCTGCACAGAGCATGGGGACACTGGTTCTGGTCCAATAAAGCATTTTTTCCTTTTAGTTCTTCAGGCTTGTGATGGGAGGGGCTGCCATGAAGGTCTCTGACATGTCCTGGAGACATTTTCCCCATTTTTTTGGTGATTCACATTTGGCTTCTTGTTACTTATGCAAATTTCTGCAGTGTGCTTGAATTCCTCACCAGAAAATGGGTTTTTCTTTTTTATTGCATCTTCAGGCTGCAATTTTTTAAACTTTTATGCTGTGGTTACTCTTGAATGCCTTGTTGCTTAGAAATTTATTCTGCCAAATACCCTAAATCATCTCTCCCAGGTTCAAAGTTCCACATATCTCTAGGGCAAGGGCAAAAAGCTGCCAGTCTCCTTGCTAAAGCATAGCAAGAGTCACCTTTGCTCCAGTTCCCAAAAAGTTCCTCATCTTCAAATGTTCCATGTACTACTGTATTAAGCACATACAGGTGCTCAGTAAATGTCAATGTTAGGCAAATAAATGAACGGATAAATCATGGACCAACTTAGCTGCTCAGTGAGTTTATGGTTACTTATCTTTGAGAAGCATCTTTTGCCTTTCTCCATATTGAGATTGTGTAATTGAGCTGCATAACTTTGGTATATATTACTATATGTGTTTAAGTTTTGTATATATTTTGTCTACATTTATAGCAAATTTTATTGAGAATATTTTTTTTCTCAAAACAGCATCCCTTTAATTTAGAACAAAACAGTTTTTATAGCTCTCTTTTGAAATAAATACTAAAGAATAAATTGGTCAGGTTCTTTCTCCGATCATGAAGTACCTGCAAACTGCTTCCTATAAATGGCGGAAAAGGTTAAGAGACATTACCAGGATAGCTGCCCCAAATTGTTGCTGGTATCATTAAAATAGTCAACAAAAATGTGGAGCCTACAGCCTTGTAAAAATAGAAACATTTAAATCCATACTTCAGTCATTTCCTTTCCCTGATTTATGTTTTCTTGGTGTTTGCAGGCACAGTCAACAGCAGTGGAAAAGATGGCTCATGTGTGGCTCAGGCTGACTCCACAATCAGAGTAATTATATGGAAATCAATCAGAATTTTCTTCTTAGAAGACATTTGTTCTGACATAATGACTGACATTCCAGCTAATTTTTATTCATAGGCTTCTCCTTTCACAATGATCTCTATTTCTCTAAATGTTATTCTGTGTCTTTCTTGCTTGCCTGCACATTCTGAAAAAAAAGGAAAATAATTCCATACATTTTATTTTGATACTTAATGTTGTTTGCTAACATATTCAGAACACAATGAAACTTTATTTATTAGAGCACTTATAATATATATTAGGAAAATATCAGTTAGGTACCACCAGTTATTTTAGACAGGTATCTCTTGGGGAAAATGTGGTGAAAATAGAGAGGCAATGATTGAATTAATATGTGAAAGAGTCAGTCGGCCATCATTATGCTAAAATTATTTTGCAGTTCAGGGGACATTTTAAACTGTATTTTTAAAGAATTCAACTTTAATTTAATTTCTTGTAGTTGAAAGAATTCTAAGATGCCACCAATGTCCCAGGCCTTGTCAAAAACATCCTCTCGAGTGTGTGTGAGTGAGACCCGAAAATTGCCCCTTGCTGCCAGAACACGGCAAAGGTGATGGGATCTTTTATGTTTTGTGGCAAAAGTTAACCATATTTACGGGAGTAATTATTCTTCCTGATCAGCTGACTTTAAGTTGAACAAAAGGGAGATTTTCCTGAGTGAGTCCTGATTTAAGCAAGAAAGGCTTTAAAAGAGGTCAGAGAATGTAAATGTGTGAGAAATTAGAAGCAGCGGAGCCTCTGTTCTGGTGATCTTCAGTAGCAGGTCACTGTGAATTCTACAGCTCAACCATCTTATCACTGGACTGTTGGCCCTTTCTACAGCTCGATCACCTTGATCACTGGAATATGGGCCGTTGGAGCCACCGGCCATCATATTAGCAATCTATGTTGAGGCCACTGTGTTGTGAGGAAGCCCAAACTAGTCCAGAGACCCTGACACTAGTTTAAAGGATAGAGATGCCCCATTAACCCTCCCCAGCTCTACTATCACCCTCTGCTCCTGTCCCTACTCAGTCTTAGTCACCACTTAAATGCAATCACAAGGAAAGACTCTGAACTGGAAACACCAAGCCAAGCTCTTTCCTAGTTCTGGTGCCCTATAAACCCTGAAAATTAATGCAATTATTATTATTTTTAAACCACCGAGTTTTCAGGGTGATCAGTCATGCAAGCCTGAAAAGGACTATTCTTTCTGGCACTGAAAATTACGAAGAGTGATTAACAAGATAAGAATGTAGTTTGTGCTGTCTGCCATGGATTTGTGTTGTAGCTTTAGTGATTGCTTGAAGCACCGTTACTAATTGCCAGCCTATTGCTGATACCTAGCTAAATTAGCATATGTTAGCTTTGATACCACTATAGGCATTTAGAGGATAGCTGATAAGTTCTATATAAAATATAATTACTTTCCTATCTTTAGCTTATCCTAAAGTAGCAGCTATTATATTCTCTTCTTGATTAGCTTTATACATAACCAGAGAAAGTAAAATATCACAGAGTATATTTGAAGACATAAAAATCTTTGAACAAAGTTCAAGTAATGAATCAGGATGCTATTACATCCTCCACCTGACAGTAAATATATTTTATATTCCTAAATTTTAATCTTTTAACAAAAGTAAACTATATACTGGAGTATTTCAATTTCTAGGGAAAGGAAATTATTATTTACTGCCTTTGAGGCTATAATCTATTTAGCTATTATTTTTATATTGATAGATTTATAATAAAGGTCAGAGAAAATACAACCACATATATGTTGTTTATATAATTTTAACTTTCGTAATTAAAATACTGGGTATACTGCAAGATGTCAATATTTATAAAACCCTATATTTGAAAAAATGTATTTTATATACTCCTAATCCATTGCCTTGTGTGTCATTGAAGAAACTGAAGTTCACGATAATGACTGAACAAATGCCTCAAAGATGGTCTGTGGCAGAACCAAAAATGTCTATGTTACCTTTCTCTTTCCACATTGTGGTGATCTGCTAATTTGACTTTCTGCTTAGATGTCTAGACTCTACCCCTCATTCGTTCTGCTAGTGTATTGTTGAACCCTTTCTATTAACCTACCCTCGATTTTTCTGTTGCACAATCTGTAGCCTGAATGTTGAGTCCCAAATGCATGACCTACCTGGCTGAGTAATCTAACTAGGTTAGTCCGAGTATATCACTTTAAGGCCAATGTAAAGTTATCTTGTATCTACCTCATAGTTTTGCAGAGGCAAGAAATAGAAGGTAAGGAAGAGAAGAAGCCCATCGTGAATCAGTTAGAATTTCATTGGATGTAGAAAATCTCTACAAGCAAAAACCCATTTGATTGAACAAGCAAGCTTATGCAGTTAAATATATCAAAGAACTTGTCACAAAAAGTGCAAAAGGAAAGTAAAATAAGGAGGGAGCATGAAGAAGCTTGAAGTAAAATAAGGAGGGAGCATGAAGAAGCCAGCTTATATGAAGGATTCAAAACAGGGATATAGGGAAATTCAAGCCAAAAAAAAAAAAAAAGGAATTCTTATAAATGCCCCAAGCGTGAATTCAATATTTGGTCGATATTCCAACAGATTTAGTAATGCTATTTGTAAAGTCAACAGGCTGCCCATTTTTGCCTCACACTCTGACTGCATGTAATCTGTCAAATACTCTGATGACTTCTGGAGATGCTGATGCAAAAAAGATATACAAACCTTACCTTGAAAGATAGTTCACAGTTTAGCCATGGAGTTACGGGAAGCATCTTGTCTTCAATTTCAGCCCCTCCTCTGTCCCTCTCCCAGACACCCACTGTCCTCTTTCTCACCACATCCATCCCCTTTTTTGTCCTGGCTTTGGTGCACTATTTATAATCCTTTCTTCTCATACCTACCATAACTATGTTGGGTAGTAAGAACATCAGTATGGAGACCCCTTAACCCTAACTAACACCAGCTCCATCTGTTTGGTATGAATTTGTGTTTACTGAACTTGAGGCCTTGAGTACTACAAAAAGTAGTATACGCTACTGGTGAGCATTACTTTATTAATAATTAGGCTCCACTTGGATGTTTGCCATTCATATGTAGCCGTTCTTTCCTTGGAGCCCGTGAACTTTCTATGGATGTCACAAAAAGAGTTTTAAGGATTTTGTTTAAATTAAAATTAACACACCAAGAAAATACTACGCCTCAAACAAAAAATAATCAGTTAATTTAGTTTTTTGAAATCTTTTACAAAACACATGTGATAAACATTTAATAATCTTTATGCAAGGATATTTGGGATATTAAACTTGTCACAGATTTAATGATGCATTTTATTGTATAAAATTTTTCTTTTATCTTCAATGTGAATTCTCTAAGTAAAAACTGAAAAGTAAGATGTTATCATTAAACATTTCAGAAAATGCACATTGTCCTAGACTGCACGGTGTCAAAATGATCAGCCAGTAGAGGTTGTGGTGAACATGTAGTAAATTTTATCAACAAGTAATGTGAATATGTGAAATGTATTGATTTTCCAAAAGAAAGAAACTTTTACACTTCTTGATAATAAACTTTCATGGAAGAAAAAATAAAAACATAATTTTAGCAACCCAAACCATACTAAAGTTATAAACACTTGACCAAATGTTTGAGTACCCCAAAAATTATTCTTGTGTGGATTCTTCTTCTAGAATGATTGGTCCTCCTGGCCTTATTACTCTCCATTTCTGTCCCACTGAGGTTAGCCAGAGTTCACTTGCCTTGTCAGTTAAGTTTCTAAATCAGATGAATTATGTTTTCTATAATTGAGTTAACCACAGTTAATTGCTTAATAGACTCTGTCTACACTAACTGAAAAGAAAGAATTAATTGCTTGGAAAAAAATGCGTTATATATTTTAGTCACGTCTACACAGTCATCCAAGACAAAGTGACAAAGGCACTTTCAACAGTGGCCAGAGCCAATGGCGACAGCGGGGCCAGCGCTTAGCTCAGCCATGTGTTGAATCTACTACTTTGGGATGTGGATATAAAGAAAATGAGTTATAAATGGAACTTCTCCTTAGAGCTTAATTCGTTATCATTATTATTATTATTTCTTTACATAAGAAAATAATTTTAGGAGAGCCTTGGCAAAAGTTTAGGTACAATTTAAGAAAATGCCAGTTGAAAAAAAAAAAAAAAGACTTTTTTAAAAAAATTATGTTTTTACTTTTAATGATTTAGGTTTAGGTTTAGGTTTTAAAAATGTATTTCCTAGCCAAGATCTAATACCAGGTATCTGGGATTTTTCTAAATTTTCTCTGAAAACATGAGATTCATGTACAGTTATTTAAAATTTGCTACAGCCATTTTTAATATATCTTTTATGTTTGAAGAGATGCCAATAGCTTATTATAGTAAGCTATGATAGCAATGCCAATGAATGCTCAATTCCATTGCTTAAATATAAGTGAAATAATAAAGGAAAAGACCAGTATTGAATATAATGCCTCTTCCTGCTACACTCTAACAAATTCGCTACAATAAATGGAAAGTTGAAAATACAATAAAAACTTAGGTAATATATTTAAGTATAATTGATAATCAAGGCAATATCAGAAAATCTTGAATTATTTGTACTCTAAAATGAATTTATGCTTTTCAGTGCTGGAAGCATTCTAGAAGCTGTTTCAATGGTGAAATCATTTTGTGAAACATTCTTTGAAGTCTATGACCTTAAATAGAGCATTTAAATGGAAACCATCATTCTTAGCAAACTATCACAAGAACAGAAAACCAAACACCGCATGTTCTCACTCATAGGTGGGAACTGAACAATGAGATCACTTGGACTTGGGAAGGGGAACATCACACACCGGGGCCTATTATGGGGAGGGGGGAAGGGGGAGGGATTGCATAGGGAGTTATACCTGATGTAAATGACGAGTTGATGGGTGCTGACGAGTTGATGGGTGCAGCACAGCAACATGACACAAGTATACATATGTAACAAACCTGCACGTTATGCACATGTACCCTAGAACTTAAAGTACAATAATAATAAAAAATTTAAAAAAATTAAAAAATAAAAAAAACCCCAATGGTTTAGAAAAGTCCAGAGAAACAAGTATATTGGCAATTGTAGATAATTTTTGAGGTATTTAACAAAACAGTGAAGTACAATAAGCATCCTATTCACAATTCCAATGTAAAAAAAGATGTGGTCACAGGCAGAATTATACTAAGAAAAACCTATGAAAAAAATAAATCTTGTTTGTTACCTCCAAGATCTCACCATCTTTTTCCCATGTCCCTACATCTATGCCCTACTGTTTCTGCTTCTTCATTAATCTTAAATTGACTTAAGTTGATATTGGTTATTTAAATATTTCTTATCTGTATCACAAGTTCAACAAGGAAAAAATCTTGATAATAAAAAAAAGGCAAAGGAAGCTTTTAAAAATTTACCCATGGATTGTAATTAGCCATGATCCCCATCCTGTTTCTTTAGAACTGTTAGATAAGAGTTTTCTGCACTTGAAACTTTGAGTGTTTCTAAAAATATTTCCTTCTTTAAGCTTACCAAGTTTATAGATATCATCCAGACAGAGTTAACTGAAGCAAGAGTCCCTGGCTAGAAAGTGTGCCTGGCATGTTCTAAGAAAACAAAAAGGCCCCATAAGTGTTCCTAAAAGGGAATAAAATCAGAAAGTGGGGAGAGGGGATGCACAGCTCCTTGTCGATTATTAGAAGAACTTTGAGAAATGCAAAACCACTTGTGGTTTTGTGAATCCACTGCTCCTTTCAGGATACACTGCAAGGGGGGGTAATGGCACAAAAGGGAAATCTCCTGGTTGATAGTTTGGTAATCTAGACAGACTATGGTGTTGGCTAGAATCAAGTTAATAGCAAGTCGAGTTATCAGAAAGTGGAAATTGGTTTTATATTGAGAAATAAGCCGGTGGTGTTGCTGAGAATTGCATGTGTAGTGAGGGAGAACAAAGAGACTCAAGAGTGCACGTTGTTTAACCAAAGCAGCTACAAAGATGCCATTGCCTTTGTACCCTTCATTCTCTGATTCCTTTTCCCTTCTCTGCCTTCATTCTCTGATTGTCTTTCCCAAGACAGCTTTAGCTTGTCCACACCTAACCATGCTTCTGTCTAGGGCCTTGGCACTTTGCAATTCCTTCCACCTGGAATGCAGTTGCCTAAGATATCCTCATCAATTCTCTCTCATGTTCTTCAAGTTTTTGTTTGAATGTCACCTTTTCAATACAACTTGCCTTGCCTGCCTATCTTAGATTGTATCCCCCCAAATATACTTCCTGTCTACCTTCTCTGATTTGTCTTACTCCGTAGCATTTATCCCAATCTAACAAACATATTTTGCTTATTTTATTTATTGCCTATTTTCCCAGTAAAATGGCAACTCAATAACAAGGATATCTGCTTGTTTTGTTCCTACTCTCTCTCCAAAACCTGGAATAGTATTTGGCGTATAATAGCACAATAAGTATGGGTTAGATGCATGAATTAATGCAGGAAATTAGCCAAGCTATTTATTGTACTCTGGTCTCTTGAGAAAATTTGCAAGCAAGAAGAAAGATTGTTCTGTGGAAAAATGTAGGAGACAAAGCAAAAAACTCCATCATGGTGTATCAGGATGAAAAGTTTTATACTTTAATTTAGTTTGTGGTAAAGTCTTCCTCATAAGGAGGATGAAAACAAAAGCCCTAGTAGTATCAGATCCCCAGAGAAAAGCAATTAGCTGAGCTCCTTAACATGACTCAAACTTTCTCTAATTTGGGGGAATGGTTGGCCCTAACTCTCACTGAGCCTGCATACTGAGGAGAACGTGTCAAAATCTAGCAGTCTAGAAGGATGAATGCAAAAGAACAGTAACACCAATATTCCCTCTACCCAGCTGACATTTCTCTCCCATCCTTCATTTCCTTACCATAACCCTCTGTGCTAGCCCATTGCGCATGGATAATGTCCAAGACTGTGCAATGATGTGCAAGATCATGATAATCAAATTGCAACCTCTGTCCTTTTTCTTCATGCTCCCCCAAATCCAGTGATTCTGAACTGCTACAGTTCCATAAACCAAAGAACCCTTTTCCCCAATTTTACGATTAAATGCTTTTCCTTTTCTATTCTGTCTAGAATAGCCTTTCTTATCTCATTTCTTTGTGAATTTTAATTCATCCTTTAATAATGATTTATAGCAGTTCTTCATTAGTGAAATTCCTGGTACATTTCCCACCATCCCTGAAAAATTAATTGCTCCCTTATTGATTTCCCATTGATTCTAATAGTTATGAAATATTTTATTACAATTACTAGTTCACATATCTGAATTCTGCTTGGGGCTGTGAAGAATCTGAAGGCAAGAAACATGTTCTACTTTCTTTGTATAAATTGGACTTATCACATAATAATGTCTCATTAGGTTGAATGAATGATTAATATTAACAAAGAAAATGGTCAAAATTAGGTAAGCTTGTTTTAAAAAGTTGAAATTAAACACTAGCCGTAAGTTTTCTAGAAAACTGAGCGCTTTCTGATGTGTTTGGAATCACATTAAGAAAGTCGTCTCTTTTGCTACTTTTGTTTACCAGAATGAAGGTTAACTGGAAAGATATCCCAGAGAAAACAAGACCACAAATGTTTTGAAGTGGGGGAAAAATATTTTATTGAAATAGAAGTGGTACAAAAACAAGAAATATAACATGTGATACAGTGGATATAAGCGTATGTGAAATATATGGATGAACATCCATACAGGTTTCACAGGACTGAAAGGTGCAACTGGTACAGAGAGGCTGGTTGTTGAAGTATTTAAAACTCACAATCGGCCAGGCGCGGTGGCTCAAGCCTGTAATCCCAGCACTTTGGGAGGCCGAGACGGGCGGATCACGAGGTCAGGAGATCGAGACCATCCTGGCTAACACGGTGAAACCCCGTCTCTACTAAAAAATACAAAAACTAGCCGGGCGAAGTGGCAGGCGCCTGTAGTCCCAGCTACTCCGGAGGCTGAGGCAGGAGAATGGCGTGAACCCGGGAGGCGGAGCTTGCAGTGAGCTGAGATCCGGCCACCGCACTCCAGCCTGGGCGACAGAGCCAGACTCAGTCTCAAAAAAAAAAAAAAAAAAAAAAAAAAAAAAAACTCACAATCAAAGCTCTGATAGTAGGATGCAATGTCAGTGATTACTAATCGAGACAAATTTGCTTAAGATCATTGTATAATTACACCCAAATTCCAATTTGTGAATAGGTTTACTCATCGTGACCTAGCTAATAACGTGGAAAGATAAACGAGGCAGATACACAGAACATTTTGCAGACTATGGTGGCTGCGAGAATAGCTTTTCGCTTGATTCGGGCTTTAAGTGTTAGCCTGAACACTCAGAACACTACTTATTTTTGGAAAGGGATTAACGAAGACATTTATTTTAGAGACTACTTTGTTGTTGACTTTTTCATTGTTGTTCTTCCCTCTCATCTGGGATATTTCCCTTGCCCTTCTGACAGCTTGTCAATGGGAAGACGTCCGTTCCTGCTTTATTTATTGCATATCTGTCTGCTTAATATGAATCTATTACAGAGAATAAGGAAATCCATTTAGGGCCGACTAATGTAAAAATACTCTTTGATGAGCAGTATATTGCAATATAGCTCAGAATTTTCAAATTTAATATATTGGCTCTTCCAAATATGTTATTCATATTTGCTGAGGGTTGCTTTTATAAATTTCTGCTTTGGAGCATACAGCTCAGTGGAAAGATACATGTTTATCTGAATTAGCTGGCTCTAGTCCCAAATGAATATTTGTACAAATCTGTTTTTAGCATTGATATTAATTTATTAGACAATTATCATATGGCAAATGATGCAAAGTTTGGAACTTGTTTCACATTTTTTTAATGGTTTGTACCCGCTCCCCTCCCCCATATACGAGATTTTAAGAGTCTATAGGGATATCTGAGTACATATTTATGCAGATTACTTTTTTATTTATGGAAGGGGATTGCTTTTTCCCCCAGGTGGTTATAAAACTGCTATTTCACTTTGACATGATACAAATTGGTGTAGAGAAAACAAATTATTCTAAAGTCTTTAGAAACCAAAATGGTACTGTTGGAGCATAGTAATAACGTAAATAAATCTAGAAGATGGAGATTTTTATTTTTCCAGAACTGGATGGGTTTGTCCTGGATCATGCCTCTGAATTTAGGTCTCTGATTTTTATCCAGGGGTGATTTTTGACTTGTATAAAGCCGTGGAAACCAAGAGCCATCATAAACCAAGAATCATTTTATAATCTTTGGAAATGTATATTTACATAGACCATGAAATAAAAAATATTTTGTTCATGATAAGTTGTTTTTAATGCTGCTCTGAACAGCAGATCAAAAAAAAAATTTTTAGGAGCAAGTAAGTCGTTTTGTGTTTTACTTGCCTGCCTTATAGATATGGAATGTTGGACCACAAAAGAATACCTGAGTTTAGGACCATAGATTCTTTTAGTAAAATTTTATTGAAAATTAAAGTATATATAGAAAAGTGCACAAATCCAAAGCCCATGGTTCAATGGATTTTAAGTGAATATAGCCATGTAACTAGCATGCCAATAAAATAAGGCATTGATAGAGCATTACCCGACCCAGGCCTTCTCATGCCTCATCCCAAAGGTAATTGCTATCCTGCCCTTTAATTATTACATATTAGTTTGGCCTATTCTCTTGCAGACAACTCTTCAATGCATGTAAGTTCCATTTTAGAAGATCTTGCAAGTGGAATTTGCCTTCTGCCGCTAATCAGTCTTTAACCAGGAGATATCAAGATGGAATCAGAGGAAATCTAAGCATTTCAAGTGGTTTTGCCGTGATAGCATCCTTTGTGATTACTGAAAGAAACCTGGAAGTTGATAAAGTAATCCATGTTGAAAGTACAGATTTTGCTTTGATAGTGGCCAAGTTGTTCATGCCACAATGTTTCCCTGCACTATTTTTACCCAATAATGAGTTTAACAGTAAAAGTTTAAGTAATGCCATATTCCACTAACATACAACAATACAATGGAATTAGGTAACAAATTTTAAAGATCAGAGAAAAAGGAATTGTGATATTTAAGAATTACATGTGGTTAGAGATCTTTATATATCAACATATTGAAAGAAATTAATTCAGTCAGTTCAGGCATGACGTTTATTTTTAACAATTAGTATTCTATTCTCTGTAATCATGTTCCACAGTTTAAAGTGCTTAATGAGTTCTTACTGGAAGGGGACTATTTCGGGAGAGAATAATGGCCTTTAATCACTTCACTCAAGCTATTAGCAGGAAAGATTGTCAGGAAATATTATTACTTTTGTTATAAAATTAACTGAACTTTCACTTGTATGAAACAAGAAGTTTGTCAATATGGTATATAACCTCCAAGGTCTTTCTCCCTCTTTCTTATGCTATTTTCCCCTCTTCTTCGCCATGTGTTATTGATTCATTTGAATAATCTATGATTTCTTTCCTTCTTAATAGCCTGAGAAGAAAAATAGCTTCTAACTAAGCAACTCCCAAGTCCTTAAGCTAGATGTTATGTTTATATTATCTCAATTAATCCCACTCAGTGTAGTAGATGGTATGACCATGTTACAATTGTGCAAAATGGAGTTTCAGGAAGATACACAATTTGCTCAATATCAAACTCGTATAACTTCTACAGAAAATAATTGAAGCACAAAGTCATAGGACTCTTAACCTCTGCTGAAAGATGCTTTTATATAGCATCTAAAATGTTATGTTAGATATATTAGCTGGAGAAATTTTATCTTTTCCAAAATGGAACAATATTTTAGTGTTTTCTGAGTGAAAATAGTAAACACTTCAGATTCAGGTGATGGTATCTTTGATTATCCTCACGAGACAATCAGTGTAGGTAGTTCAGTGCATCTCAAAGCGTAGTACCTGGACCAGCAGGACAGCAGTGATATCGGTGAGTTTGTTGTACACACACAATTATGAGCCCTACCTTAAATCTCTGAATATCTGAGCATGAGACCCAGGAAATTATATTTTAATAGGTTATTGGGATGATTCTTATTTATGTTAAAGTTTGGGAACCACTGACATATTTCTTAAAAGCATGAATTGCAGAAACACACTATGTAAGTTTATATTCATGTTCTGTAAAATACTAGCTATGTGACATTGACCAACTAATTCATCTTTCTGGATCTCTGTCTTCTTCATTTATGAAACTTATATAATAATCATATCTGCATCACATTGTTGTTTTGAGCTTTGGTGAACACACATAGAAAAGTGCCATGCTAGGGCCGGGCACAGTGGCTCATGCCTGTAATTCCAGCACTTTGGGAGGTCGAGGTGGGTGGATCACCTGAGGTCAGGAGTTCAAGACCAGCCTGGCCAACATGGTGAAACTCCGTCTCTAGTAAAATTACAAAAAATTAGCCGGGCATTGTGGCAGAAGCCTGTAATCCCAGCTACTCGGGAGGCTGAGGCGGGAGAATCGCTTGAACCTGGGAGGCAGAGGTTGCAGTGAACCAAACAATCCAGCCTGGGCAACAAGAGTGAAACTCCATCTCAATTTAAAAAGAAAAAGAAAGAAAGAAAAGAAAGAAAAGTAAACTACCATGCTCATAGCAAGAACTATCTTAGTGATGGTAAATATACAGATCTTATTTTGATAATACAAGTTAAGTAATGATATAAAGCATTCATTAAATATCTCAATATTTGGGGAACCATTTCTTTTAATAATAAAGTCTAATAAATGTTATTAATTAGAAATACACTTTTATAAACATGCATTTTTTAAAAATATACGAATCAGAAAAGGAAAGGTGATGGAAAACTCATACAAATATGATATAGTAAATTGCACTGTTTTTGTGAAGATGATTTTATGCAGAATTCAAAGTAGATGCAATTAGTGCTACAAATTAGAAATTGCAAATGATGAATTCACAAACACATGATTTAACAAATCAGAGAAGAGAAAAAATATCTGATGAATTTCAATCTCTACATGTGGATTTAATCTTGTGATAAGGAGTTCTCAGGAGAAAGCATGAGATGTCATTTGTCATTCCAGAAAGTGGGAGAACATAAAAGTTGAGAACAGTTATTACATAAGCAAGAAGTATCAATGAAGACAATTAATATAATACATACAGATGCATTTGGCTGTATGAGAAAAGGCATTTCATGTTATTTGCTTTGTAGATACAATATCAGTTTCGATGAGATTCATGCTGTATGGATGGTTACACCTGTCACCTGTGGATGGCTAATCTTAATGCCTGTGATGACAAGTAGACCACAGAGGAGAATGCAAAGGATTTGAGTGAAGAGCCACTGATGGTGTGTAAATGCCAGAGCCATGACCATGCACTTTTGGGGGGATGTGCTTAAATATTTTCAGAGTTCTCAGAAGTTAGGGCAATCACGGAAAATACTTTTGTTTTTTTCTAGTTCATCTGCACAGGTTGAACACACATTGTTAGATAGTGTCTATGTCAGAGCATACGTGAACAAATGAATTGGAAAAGTCAATAGACATATATTTGTATTGCTCTTTATCAATCTAAAAAGATATATTAAACGATAAAATGACAATTCAATTTATAACAGCATTCTAGTCTCCAGAAGGTGTTTTCTCATCCACCCTCTTAAGCCATTCTCACAATAGTACAAGGGAGAATTTCGATGATGAGACCAGGTCACTCAGCAATATGGTGATGTGGACGAGAGACCTCCTCAGATTTTTGTTTCTAAATTTTTGTTCTGCCTACTATGCCATACATGCTGTAATCATTTAATTAGAATTTATATTTCAATAAATACAAACTAAAGGGTTTTTGCAATTATGTTAAGACACACATGTTAAACTTTGTAATTATGTCAGCAAATTAAAAGAGTTTAAATCCACACCCCATTAGCCAGGCGTGGTGGTGCACACCTGTCTGTAATCCCAGTTTTGGAAAACTGAGGTGGGAGGATCACTGAGCCCAGAAGAGGTGGAAACTGAAGTGAGCTATGATTGCATCACTGCACTCTAGCCTGGGGGACAGAGCATGGTTCTTTGTCCAAAAAAAAAAAAAAATACACCACAGAGAGAAGTGATCTTATCCTTATGCTATATATATATGTGTGTGTGTGCATATATATATATAATTCATATTTTTATTATATATTTATACATATATGTATTTTTAGAGAATTACAATTCTATCTAGGTAGGCTTACATTTGAAAAGAGACAATCCTATTCTATTGACTGTTAGAGAGTTAAAGACCCTTCCATAAGCAGAGAGGGCACACATGGGACTTTGTGCCAGGACAGGCGCAGCTATGGGGGTCGTTCCTTAGCAGCTTTTGCAGGTCTGCTCTGCACCTGAAGCGCCGCCTGTAGAAGATGGATGAAACCTGACAATGCCAAAGGGTTGCTGGGCTTAGGAAACACGGGCTCCGTGAGGGTAACTAGATCTTTATGGATCCGGAAGCCACTTCCCTTTCTCTGGATATCTGTCTCTGTGTGTGGCCTTATAGGCTGCATTTTTCTTGCCTGTATGCCTGAGGTCTTGATTTAGTCATACTGGCAGGGTGCAGGCTGGCCTGACTCTGCCAGTGATTTCATGGTGCAGTTACAATGTCATTTAGTTACTTTCCCTTGGAGGAACTGCTACTGTTGATGAAGAGTGCTTTGGACCAAATATTTTATGGGCCCAAAGTTCATATATTAAAGCCCTAATTCCTAATGTGATGATTTGAGGAAGTGGGACCTCTGGGAGGTAAATAACATCATGAGGGTAGAGCCCTTATGAATGAGACTAGTGTCCATGTTAGAAGAGATGGAGGACATGATCTCTCTCTCCACCGTTTGAGGATACAGCAGGAAGGCAGCCTTCTGCAAGTCAGGAAGAGAGCCCTCACCAAGAACCCTCTCTGCCAGCAGTTGGATCTCAGACTCCCCAGCCTCCAGAGCTATGAAAAATACATTCCTGCATTTTAGGCCACCCAGTCTAAGTCAGAGAGGTAAAATACATAGTGTTTGGTCCACTTGTTTGTTATTAAATTCACTATCTATTCAGCTTCACTTATATCCTTAGAAAAGTTTGTGAGTGCAGTTGAATGGGTGGAGAGGGTAGTTGCAGATAATCAGAGAAGGGGAATAGAGACAGGGTGAAGGGAAAACTAGTTCCTTTAAATTGAAAAATGATAATATGATCCACTCATATGAATAGATTTTTGTTCAATTCTGCTCCAATTGTATTATTCAGCTTCTCTAAAAATGGCGCCTGTATAGGACAGAGTGATACTTACCCTGCTGTAAGATGTGTCTCCAGGCAGATAGCAGGAGATACATTCCTAATTGATTCCAAGAGGGAATGCCACCACCATCACCACTATCATTTATGTTGATATAAAAACTGAAATGTCAATGATTATTTCTGTTCTCTAACATTTCCAATCAGATAATTTAAACATTTTACTCTAAGAATTTTTCAACTCAAATGTTATGCTTCCTGTTTTATGCATTTTCATTATTAACTCTAGTTTCATGAGAGTCCCAGTTTTTATACATCATGTTATAGCTTTGATATTAACATGGTTTTGAGCTAACATAATTTTTGCCAAAGTGTGTATTAACCTAATTTGATCACACAATCTGGTTATTCTTTATTCTGATGCTAAGCGAATCCAATGCTTTTTTTGTTGTTGTTGATAGAAACCCATTAATTCTATTGATTGTAAAGAGTAGTCTAGAAGAAACTTAAAGAAAATTTAATCAGATTTTACTTTTTCTGTCACAATTTGGCACTTAATAGCTGTATATTTTATTCTAGGTGCATCCTGAAAGTCTTGTAATGTTCACATTGCAATATTAAAGCATAACAGATGAGCCTAACACGTTCAGTGTTTAATTTGTACAGATCAAGATATTATAATTGCAATAACTTAAATGTGTCTAACCCTTGAACAACATAGGTGGGTCCACTTATCTGCATATTTGCTCCCACCTCGGTTACCCTAGACACAGCAAAACCAACCCCCACTCTTCTTCCCCCTTCTCAGTCTGCTCAGTATGAAGATGATGAGGATGAACACCTTTATGATGATCCACTTCCACTTCATGAATAGTAAATATATTTTCTCTTCCTTATGAATTCCTTAATAGCATTTTC
The DNA here is from genome assembly GCF_003255815.1 of Theropithecus gelada. NCBI lineage: Eukaryota > Metazoa > Chordata > Mammalia > Primates > Cercopithecidae > Theropithecus > Theropithecus gelada. Next base: position 44,490,261 of record NC_037685.1, on the reverse strand, counting down.
TTTTCTGCAGCTTTCTTTATTGTAAGAATACAGAATATAAATCATATAACATACAAAATATGTATTAATTTACTGCTCGTTATCAGTGAGGTTTTCAGTCAACAGTAGACTGTCAGTAGTCAAGCTTTTGAGGAGTCTAAGTTATATGTAAATTTTTGACTGTGTGACTGGGAATGGAGGTGTTGGCAGCCAGAACCTCCACATTATTCAATGGTCAACTGTGTAATTTTTTAGTGGAAGTGTTGGAATGTTTAGTTTGATACAACCATGCAGAAATATTTCATATAAATATGTGTAAAATTAAGAATGTAGAACTAAAAATAATACACTTAGTGTATTAGTTATTAACAGCTAATATTGATTTAGCTCTGTGATAAGAAATTTACATGCATTATCTCATTTGTCACATTGTCATGAGATCAGCATTTTTATTTGTCTTTAATTTACAAATGAGGAAACTAAGTCTAAGAGAAGTTAAGTGATTTAACCAGTATTACATGACAAAAGAAAAAGTCAGAGTTTAAACTTAAAGCCGAGTCTTTGCAATTCTAAAGTCCATGTTCTTAGCTACTGCTTTTCTGAACTTATTAGCCAAACTGAATTCTGAGGATCTCACAAAAAGTTATGCGCTAATTCTTTTGGAAGCATTTATATTATGAGTTTCTAAAATTGCAAATTCTTTTGTACGTGACAGGGAGGTGAAATCATGGCAGTTAGAGGCAAACATACTCTGTTTAGTTCCCATTTGTGCTACTTAACAGTTGTGAACCCGAAGAGTACAATTTAGTAACCTCAGCTGTTAAGGTGTGTAAACAAGTTCATTGCATAGAGGTATTGGGAAAATGAAGCAAGAGAATATATGGCTAACAAAAACTATGATTTTCATTTTTTCCCTGTGTGTATATTTAGGGGGAAAGTTAAGACTGCCTACTTATTACCTTTCCCTGAAAACAAAACAAAAGATTAAAAATACGAACATGTTGCCCTTGTTTACTTTGTCTAACTCAAGTTATGTTGATGTCATCCTTTTCTGTGTAACCACAAACACAACTGGTAAAGATTGAGTTAGTAATGTTCCCTCAATTCCGGATTGCCTTCTCTATCATATAATTTCTTTCAGTGGTACCACAATTCTTCCAGGCTGTGATAGAAACTTTGAAATTATATTTTGCTATTTTTTTCTTTTGCATCATTATTTTACATTTTGTTGTCAAATACTTATTTTCTACAGAATATCTTATGATCCCTGCTTCTAAATTCTAGTCAGTGACTTTCCTGAATCTTACTCCTCTAATGTACAATCCAAATAACACTTCCTTCTCTTCTTTCATTTAACAAGTAATAATTTAATGTCATCACTGTGTCACATCTTTGGTGTCACTTCTCAGTATGCAGAACACCAAGGGATTCACATCGTAGTGTGATTCTTCTCTTGTGTATTAACACCAATGCTTTCTTGGCCTCTTAACGCTTCCTCCTTGGTATTTTTCAGTTCCAGGCACTCTGCCACACACTCTCATGGCCACATTCAGGACCTTGTTAACACCTGGAAATTCTCCATCTTTGAACTGTGAAAGATTAGTATCTGCAATCAGTAAATGGCATCATCTCTCATAGCTTTTATTTCCCAGTGCCTTCTATTCACACTCAAACTTTGTTTTGTTTTGTTTTGTTTTTTTCTGCCTGCTGCTTCTTCCGTCATTAAGCCAACCACATCATTTGATCCCTTTACTCACGGCATTTTCAGGAACATCCCCTCCTCCTCTTTTTATCTTCACTCCCTCTGGTGTGAATATCTGAACAATTATACAATACACTTTCAGTGTTCCTAGACTCGTGTTGTTAGAGACAACTGGGTGACAGAATGCCCTGATGCAGACTGGGGGTCCCTGAATACTGAGGGTCTCCAGTTTCAGCTGGCCTCCTCCCTTAGCTAAGAGATAGAAACAAGAATCTTAGCATTATTCTAATGCTCATGTATCTAGTCTTTTCTGGTATAGTTTTCCCTCATACATCTTGATTTTTAGCCATATTAAGTGTTTTTTCACTTCCCAGATAAGCAATTTTGTCTCTAGGTTTTGTGCCATTTTCACTTTTTTTACCTGCCAAACTTTTTGTATCCTTAAATACTCAATTTAACATTCTCCTTTATGCCGGGCGCGGTGGCTCAAGCCTGTAATCCCAGCACTTTGGGAGGCCGAGGCGGGTGGATCACGAGGTCAGGAGATCGAGACTATCCTGGCTAACATGGTGAAACCCCGTCTCTACTAAAAATACAAAAAAACTAGCCGGGCGTGGTGGCAGGCGCCTGTAGTCTCAGCTACTTGGGAGGCTGAGGCGGGAGAATGGCGTGAACCCAGGAGGCGGAGCTTGCAGTGAGCCGAGATCACGCCACTGCACTCCAGCCTGGGAGCACAGCAAGACTCCGTCTCAAAAAAAAAAAAAAACAACAACAACAACAAAAAAAACATTCTCCTTTATGAGATTTCAGTTTTTTCTCTTGGACTGAGATTGAGAACCTCTCTCTGGGCTCCGATAATTTCAAATGCCTACTTAAATTTTGAAGCGTAATTTCGTTTTATAAGAATACATGGATTTCAGACTACTAAGCAATAGAAATATGGATACAAGACATACACGGGACCACTTGGGGCATAGTAAATATTCAAGAATACTGAATACTTGGTGGATATTTGGGGAGTGTGTTAGGCCATTTTAACACTGCTCTAAAGAGCTTCCTGAGACCAAGTAATTTATAAAGAAAAGAGGTTTAGTTGACTCACAGTTCTGCATGGCTGGGGAGGCCTCAGGAAAGTTAGAATCATGGTAGAAGGGGAAACAGGCATGTATTACATGGCAGCAGGTGAGAGAGAGAGAAGGAAAAAAAACCAGCCACTTATAAAGCTATCAGATCTCGTGAGAACTCACTATCACAAGAACAGCAAGGCAGAAACCACTCCCATGATCCAAACACCTCCCACCATGTCCCTTCCCTGACAGGTGAGGATTACGGATTACAACTTGAGATGAGATTTGGTTGGGGACACAGCCAAACCATATCAGGGAGTATTATAATTGTTAAATAATGACTGTCCCCAGTGCATTGAAATGTAAGTCTCATGAAACGAATCTATATTTGTTTAATGCAAATTTAAATTCAAGATGGCAGACTAAACATATGCATTTTTTACTTATCTTTCCAAGTCTTTGTTAAGTTTTAAATGAATTATATGAAACAGCAAGAAGACAAGAATTAAAAAGGAAGTAGTAAGCCACATGGGAAATATGCATGAAAGTTAGAAGCTGAGGAAGTGAGCAGTAATCTAAAATCTCAGAGAGGTTTTGGGTTCATAGGCATGCAGAAAGAGAATGAGAATTGGGTCCAAAAAAAGGTGAATAATTGAAAGTGAGTAGTTGAACAGTTGTGCTGATCAGTCTAGCTTTGCAGCTCATTGCCAAAGAAGAGATCAAGTTGGAATTTTTGGCCAAATACTACAGGGTTGTCCGTGATATTTATTAGCAACTGAGTGAGCAGCATGAGAGTCAAAACTGCTAGCTGTGTGTTGAGACCCCAAAGCAAACCCCTTACATTTTATCAGTTGACAGAATATGCTTCACATGTGCCCTGACTTAAGCTTATTTTTCATTCATAAGCATTAGGTAATTTTTAGTTATATCATTAGCCTTCTCTGTGTAGGGGTATGTGACAATTAAAGGTCTCTTTCCCTGCCATCTCAGACAGAATTCTACTGTACATGCAACCATGTACCATCAAGTAGGGACAAAATCAATTGTACTGAGTGTAATGAAGTCCGAGTTCTCTGTCTTTTATATCCTCTGATTGTACACAGCATAAAATGTTGACTCAGACCAGAGCACAAAATACTCAAAGGACAGAATTCAGCTTATCTTATGGTCAGATATTTGCACCAAAATAATTGAATCCGTGAATGGATACAAAACCTTGGATGACATCACAAAGTGTTCAGGCTCTTGAACTTACTAGGTCCTTGTAACCTTCTTTTGAAACAATAGGGGCTGGGTGTGGTGGCTCACTCCTGTAATCCCAGCACTTTGGGAGGCCAAGGCTGGTGGATCACGAGGTCCAGAGATCGACACTATTCTGACCAACGTGGTGAAACCCTGTCTCTACTAAAAATACAAAACTTAGCTGGGCGTGGTGGTGCATGCCTGTAGTCCCAGATACTCTGGAGGCTGAGGTAGGAGAATTGCTTGAACCTGAGAGGCAGGGGTTGCAGGTTGCAATGAGTGGAGAGTGTGCCACTGCACTCCAGCCTGGTGACAGAGCGAGACTCCATCAAAAATATATATATATTTTAAAAAAGAAAAATAGAAGTGCATGTGGAATTCTAGGCATCTCACACATCTTTAACATTAGTATTTCCTCAATTAAAATGCTTTTAAAAATTCTAACCACTAGACCACTAGAGATTTATGCTTTTGGTTTCATTAAGTATGTTATGTAACCAACCTCTGGTCTCATCAGAGAGAAAAATAGATGGCATGTTTATACCTTTCCTTGTTTCAGGCTTCTGATTAGAATTCCTACTAGTCAACCATTTCCAGGGTGCACGTTCTTAATCAACATAAGTATTACCATAAATTGCTTCTCAAAATTTATATTAGATTTAAACCTACAAAATTTATTTTTTTAAGATCAAATAATGTTGAATATTGGCAAGTCATGTGGTTTATACTGTTAAAGCAAACTAAATATGGCCTGAGAAAAGACTTCGTACGTCTGCATTTGAGTCCTTGTGGATGAACTGCAACCTAACTTAATAGGTAGAGAACATTTTAAACCTAACTTAGGAGTTTGCGCTTATAACAATAGGTGAATCTCCGTCAATCCCAGCAGCCATACTTCAGCCACTCATGCACCGCTGAGTGTTCAAACTGTGTTCAAATAAGGCAAATGCCAATCTCTAACCAATCCAGCTGTTTCTGTACCTCACTTCTGATTCCTGTACGTCATTTTACTTTATTTGTCTATACATTTACTCTGACCACGAGGCACCGTGCCTGGAGTCTCTCTGAATCTGCTGTGTTTCTGGGGGCTCCCCGATTCATGAATCATTCATTGCTCAGTTAAACTCCTTTCAATTTAGTTTGGCTGACGTTTTCCTTTTAATAGTACTGTCTCTCCTGGGAGAGTCAAATTCATATGGCAGGCAAGGATTAAGAGAGATTGTTCTCCAAAAAATGGAAAGTAAAAGTTGCCATTTTGTTAAGGCCTAGGCAGAGAAACTGGTATAGCTATACTTCTACCGTATTCTATCAGTTACGCACTATCACGGAGCAGGCTCTTATGCAATGGAAGAGGACAAAGGTGGCCTCATCTTCCCCCCATGCTCTGTTACAAATATCGATCTGTCTCTTCTTGCATGGCCTGTCTTTCCTTGGATTTCAGGCTATTTCATTTCCTTGCAATATCTGCTCTCTGTTGAATTCAAGAGTAGAGATGATTTTGTAGTATGTTCCACTTTTTTTTCCACAAAATTTTTAAGGTATTAGTAATACTCTTTCATGTTCCATATCTTAAGTGGAAGTGGAACTTTCTTGCTATAAATTTTGAATTAGCAATTCTAGACTCTAGACGCCAAAGCAGTTGTATCTGCAAAAGTTCTGAGGGAAAATAATTGTGAAACTAAAATTCCAAAAACAAAACAAAAAAATCCTTGTTTAACCAAATTATCATTCTAAAATAAAAACAAAAAATGATATTTTATAATTATAAGTACTCAGGAAATTGTCTTTATATAAATGTCTGGAGAAATAGATTTCTGAGAATATATTTCAGCAAAACAAGGAAAAAAAATAACAGGGGGATATATTGAGTCCGAAGTAACAGCGCCTCTAACCCCAGAGATAAGTGACATGAGGTCCCAGAATCATTTTAAGCAGGCTTAGAAGCTGAATGTATAAAATATATCATGTAAAATATGGCATGGCACAGAGGGCAATTAGGGTCATTCTGATTCTTGATCTTGATCTGAGTTTCAATGAAGAAAATAGATTGGCCAAAGAATGACATACTAACCACACCTTTTTTTTCATTACATACACTTTTTACTCCATACTGCAGAGATATATACAATTGTTTTATCTTCCCAACCAGACAGTAAGTTACTTGCCTATCTTCTTATTAAAAATAATGTAGATACAGTCTCTTATGAACGTAGAGAAACGTCGTCAGTCATTTGATAAGTGTGTGAGTTTGTTCATGTGATCTTATAGGAAATAACAAACATAATTTAAATTGGTACAGGTTGTACACAGAACATTTAAAAAAGTTCTACCTAATCTTAAAACCATGGATTTTTATATAATGTTTTGAATTTTATAATCATTAAAAACATTGGAAATGTGTTGAGCTTAATATGCATTAAGATTTTTATATTAGGATATCGTGGGTTTTGCCAATAGAATTCTAAAACATAAATATATCTAATCTGATTACTATGTAGGTTATGCACTGTGACTCATTAGAATATATGATGTGTTGTTTAAAGTCATAATGATCAGACAAAATATGACCATCTTTAAAATCATCTCATAGATCTAAGTAGCGAATAAACTAGACAAAAGTAATGTAAAAATGATTGACATTATCAATGAAGGGTCAGTGGATAACTGTGTGACTCCGATTCTGACACTCAAAAGGAAACCACATCACTTAAGGAGTATTATGAGGAAAATGAACCAAATTTTAAGGAAACATCACAGAAAGCGTAAACCAAGAAGACTTTACTATTAAACATTTTTTCAGATATGCCAATGCCATGAAAAAAAACAAAGAACTGAGGACCCATTCCAGTTTAAAGGAGATTCAAGAGACATTACGACCGAACATCCACTAAGCTATCAGAGACATTAACTAGGTCAATTCATAAAACTGAAATATGGAAGGTAGATCAAAAAAGGTTTTCTATCAACATTCCGTTTCCTGAAACAGTAGCTTGTGGTTAACAAAGAGGATGCCCTTGTAGTTAGTACTAAGGGATGTGGATGTAGGGGCCATGTGTCAATGACTTGCACTTGGCAGTGAGTGTGTGGGCGTAGGAAAAGGATTTATGGGAGCTCTGAGTGTGTAGTTGCAATTTTTCTGTAAGCTTGAAATTATCCTCAAATAAAAGTTAAAAAATGTTACCCCAGGAAAGATTGGCACGACATTATTTTAGATGAATACTTCGAAAGCTTCCTTTATTTTTTGAAAGTTACCGGAACATGCTGATTTCACATTTGGGATTTAACCTCTCTGCTTTAGTTATAAACTTAGATGTAAGTGTAAGAACCCAGTTTAAGTTATCTTGAGAAGCACAATATTTGAGTTACTACAGTTTCCTTTTAAATGGAAATGAAATACATTTCAAGTCATACTAATATTTGTTGGTTTTGAACTACTTGTAGCCCTTCCTTAGAAAACTGAAACACAAACTCTGTTTTAAGTACATGGCCCCTTAAACTACGGCAACTATGAAGATTTATGTCTTATGAAGTTTATTTTAACAGTTATTAGATTCTTTTTAAATTATTATTATTATTATTTATTTTTAGAGACAAAGTCTCACTCTGTAACCAAGACTGGAGTGCTGTGGCAAAATCATATCTCGCTGTAGCTTCAAATTCCCAGGCTCAAGCCATCTTCTTGCCTCAGCCTCCTGAGTTGCTGGGATTACAGGCATGAGCTACCATGCCGAGCATACAAATTATTTGGTTTGATGAAATAATTATTGATAAAATCAACAGAAATGACCATTATAAATTAAATGTTTACAAAGTGGTTTAGTGAAGTTATCGGTAGAAAGAGTTGAAACAATAAAATATTTTTGGCTTGGAATTTGTGTAGATTTTGCCCTTCAGTGTAGACTCTTGTCTAAACACTTGAATAAAAGACATTCAAATTTACAAAATGGTACTTTATTGGCCAGCCTAGATAATTTCTCTTGCTTCCTCATCCCCCTTTTTACTTACTCCTGAGGGCTTAATATCACAGATGACTGAAATTCATCTGCACTCTACTTACTATGTGTAACCAGCTGTGATTTTATTTTCTGATGCTGCCACATGAAAAAAGTTTTTTTTCCTGAGCTATACGTGTTAATTAGTGTCTTTGTATCTTGCTAATTAAGTTCTAGCAACACCTTCTCCCTCTTCCTCGTTTGCATTTAATGAGCTCACTTGTTGTATTAATTTATTAGATAATTAGATAAAACAAAAAATAGTTGAGTTTCTTGAGGAGTGGCTTTGGAAAGTGCCCCTTAAATATTCAAACACGGATAAAAATGTACACATTACAAGACAAAAAATCACTTTAAGAAGAAATATACTTAATGTTAGCCTGCAGACTCATACTGACATTTTAAATAATGTGATCATTAGGGCTTATACAAAAAAGGAAGAGATTGATTCAAAGGCTCAGGCAATCACAATTATTTTGGTGTAAGCAAAACAGGATCACATATGGTACAACATGATGCTCATACCAGAAACCTTTGCAATATTTAAGCACAACAAACAAATTATCAGTTAAGCAATGTGCCCCTTGGACTCTAATTATCATTTTTATTTGCATGTTCATTTTTTTCTAAAATTTTTTAAGCCAGTGGCCAGGCAGTATTCAATTCTTTGCTATTTATCATGATACCAGAATTTATTTGACAAAGAGTGGAAAAATCATTGACGTACAGTGAAGCTGATCATTGTTTAATAGTAGAATTCTGTCGTTCATCAGCAGTTAGGGAATTGTGGAAATCATTTTGAATGAGAACATCCAGATGTTATTGATTCCAATTTTCTGGTCCAACTCAAACTCATTTGGGCCATTAGCTTTCCAACTTGTCCAATATCATCAGAAAAGGCAATGACATCTCTTACTGCTCTATTTTTGTCTTTGGTTGAGTAACAGATTCCACTGGACTGGCATATATATTCTGGCTGCCCTTTAGGAAATCTAAACATTCGATGTCAAAAATACACATCTTTTAAAATAGCTCTCGATATTAAGGTAAAGTAAACATTCAAATTTCAAAATATCAAGCTGTAAATATTAATCCTAAACAGAAATATATCCAATAGACATTGAAATTGTATGTAATGAACAACAAACAATAAATTAAAGTGGAAAATTATAATAATATGCAATATTTCACGTATTCTTTGATAGATGTAATGACAAAAGCTACTACCTTGCCTGCCTCAGTGTTAGTAACATTGAGCTTTCCAGCTAGGATTGACGCATTTTTATATGAATCCTTAAAAAGTGCAGTAACTACCCTCCAGGAGAGGATGCTATCACTGCTTCCTGAGGGATAGCACTAATATTTCCAGGCTGTCTGCTTTACATCAACACTTTGCTTTAGGATGGAAACAGGTTTGTAGAGAGACTGTGAGCTCAACGGTGAGATCAGTTTGTCTCTATTTGATCTTTTGATGAAATGCGTTGGGGTAAAACCTCTTCCCAGTGTCCTTAGTAGCTCAGAATTAGAAAAGATAAGTTTTCTCCTACGTATTCAAGAAGAGTCAGAACCAGGTAATCGACATAGCCAACTAAAACCTCTATAATTATTGGTTTTGTTCTGCCTCAAATGCTAAGTTAAATCCCTTATGACTGTTAAAAGCATAAAGGGGAAGAGAATGCCCAGAGAGGCAATTGGAGAGACAGAGATAGCAGAGCTGTGAGAAGACTGTTTGCAGAAAATATTCTTCCCATGTGTGGACTTGGCTTTTGAAGCAGAGAATTACAACAGGAAATTAGGAAAAGGCTGGTGTAGCCTCATAAACAAGTACAAAATTGTGTCAGCACACCAAAATATTTCACTAGACTGCCCTTCCCCTAGGAGGTTCACAGGTGGTATAATAAATGAAATCAGCAATCCTTCTACACGTCTCGCTTATATGGTTATTTTGGCTCAGCCAACCATTAGTTATTTGTAAGCTGGGGCATAAATACAGACACTAGTTGAATATTTATGTCCAGCTCCAGAATCCACCTTCATTAATTTGTCTACATATGGGGAATATAGCCATGGGGGGAATGGAGAATATTTACTCTGGGAGCCCTTCACTGTAATGCATTAATATGAATGTGCTCTTGGGCGGGAGGTCCTGGAACTCTTGGTAGGCGTAGGGTCCCTACTGACGCTTTATCGTTTTCTTTTTTCCTTCAACTCAATATAAAACTGAAAAGCCACTTTGAACAGTTAGCAAGTGTGATACTGCCAGACTCATCCTGTAAGAAGTTAGCTACATTTTTATCCAGACATAGTATTTTTTATTAGCTTACTTGTGGAGTCCCTCCTCAGAGTCCAACTAAACATGGTGCTAAACATTCTTTTGCCTTTGTAGAGGAATAGCATTCTGAGACTCCTTTGTTTTTCACCAAACAGTAAAATTAACCAGGTATTGAACTCATACTCTCATTAAAGTCATTGTTACCATTCTTTTACAAAAAAATAATAATAACACTCAAGGAGTAAAGGAATGTAAAAATTGACACTAAAAAAAAAAATCACCTATGTTCAACTTTCTCTGGATATTAGATTTGGAATGTATGCATAGAAAATGGTCTCAGTGTCAAAGATTTAATGCTGCACGAGAAAGCATCTCCACAAGAACATCTCCTTTAATTCTGTCTTCTCATTTATCAAATAATAGCTATAGACCGCACTTTCCTTTTGTTCCTTTTGTATAAGAAGGAATTATAGTGGTTTGCCACATTAAAGTACTTTAAAAGTGCTTCCTGAAATTTGGTAGAGAATCTTCTTAAAATTTTACTCCACTCTGCATCTTTCTGGATATCTATCACTCCTGAGATGGTTTTTCCAGGCTTAGATTAGTTTTCTAAATCTCTCAGCTTTCTTTTATCTCAAGTGACACAGCACATGAATTATATCATGAGTTTAGCCTGGACTCTCTTGAGTTTACCAAGAAGGAACACTGAAATTCTGTAAAATGACTTACATTTAAGGGTGAAGGAATTAAGAGACATCTCAAGCTATCCCCTTATTAGAAGGTAAACTAGGAATCATAAAATAATATATTTGACCTACTGCTCAGAAATGATTAAATCCAACAGGCTTACCAACAGAGTTGTACCGTAGAATTGCCAGGGGAGTTATCCTAAAGCACAGATACTGGGCTCTGCCTTTGATCTTCTGGGTAGATAAACACCAGTGATTCTGAAAGCAATTCCCTGTGATTCTACTGAATCTCCACAAATCTTGTGTAACCTCTCAATTTTAAAAAGAAGCTAATATTTTTTTTCAGTCTAAGTCATTTATTCAAAGTCAAACACGTTTTAGTGATGGAGAAGAATCTGCTTTTAAATGTATTAAAATGAACTGATTGGAATCATGTTTCTTATTGTTTTCCTGTATAAAGTTAGACAAATAGGATATTTTTGACGTTATAAATTATTTAAATACCCTTAAAATGTTTACAATATCGTTTGTTGTATTTTCATCTTCTGGGGTAATGATATTTAAATAAAATGAGGTACTGAGTGTTTGCTGAAACTAACTAGAAATCTTAGGCCTTTAAAATAGCCATCTCATATTTTTAGAAGAAATATCAATAATTTTTATATATTTTTAAATTTATGAGATGAAAAATTAGCTTTTACTAATCTTATCAGGCTAAATTGAGTAATAATGAAGAAAATGAAGAGTTTAGAAATATGTCTTTGGAATATCAGTAAAATCTTTAAAAAGAAAAAAACCTCATCTATATGTATGAGAAATGTAAAGTCACACTTTGCTGAAATGAAAAACGGCCTTGGAAAATTTCATGGAATGAAACTAAATGGCAGTACATCACTTTTCCAGATGGGGTCATGTGATTGTGGCTCAGATCATGGGGTGATGGCAAACTCTTCCAACGCAAAAATAGTAGCAATCCAGTCCCAAGATAATACCAAACATAGGATCACAGATGAATAATTTGTCAGTTTCTTAAAAGAAAGGGTTGTTAGGAACGAGAGTAAGGATGTGCCTCAATTACAATACCCCAGATATGGTACTATTTTGAAAACGGTGTGGGGGTTTTGTGAGGGATGCCAAGCATACATTATGCTAGAAATCTGCATCGGGAAGGATTATTATTCTTTTGCTACCTGTTACAAATATGCCTATAGACTGTGATTTAAATAAATAATGTGCTTAGACTGGGTGTGGTGGCTCATGCCTGTAATCCCAACAGTTTGGGAGGCCGAGCCAGGTGGATAACTTGAGGTCAGGAGTTCGAGACCAGCCTGGCCAACATGGTGAAACGCCATCTCTACTAAAAATACAAAAATTAGCTGGGCATGGTGGCGGGTGCCTGGAGTCTCAGCTACTAGGGAGGCTTGAGGCAGGAGAATCGCTCGAACCTGGCAGGCGGAGGTTGCAGTGATCTGAGATGGCACCACTATACTCCAGCCTGGGTGACAGAGTGAGACTCCATCTCAAACATAAATAAATAAATAAATAAATAAACAAACAAACAAATAAATAAATAAAATAATGTGTTTATATTTTTTAATGGAAAAATAAATCTGAAGTTAGGCAGTCCAGACCTGAATTTCTCGTTCTCAATTCCTATTCATTTTCCTGCGTTTTGAGGGTTTCTCCTGGAAAGTAAAACAACTAAATGCTTTATCTTCTGCCCTTCAGAATTCGGGACATCATCACATCATTTTACCTTGGATACTGGACTGGATTCGTAGATGAATAAGCCATATACAATATACGTAGGAGTATGAAGAAAGAGAGACAACCTTCTGAGCTAATTTTGTAACTAATATTGTAGTTCAATGTAATGAGAAATAAAACTAGAAGATGGTGATAGAATGCAGAGGGCACTTTCAATCAGAGAGATGATATGAAAGAAAGAAATGTTTTTATATAATTTGATATAGGTAGATTAAAAAGTTTAAAAAATGTAATCAAGAACTTACAATGATAAGTTGTTCTTTTTCAAATACCATGACAATAATGCTGCACAGTCACCTACTCAAAAATTTCACAGCTTAGAACAATAAACATTTACTCCGGAGCTCTCTGTTCTGTGGTTGGCTGAGTTTTGGCTACTCTTGACTTGGCTGAGCTGGTAGGATGGATCCGCTTCAGGCTGCAAGCTGGCTGAGCTTGGCTCATCACGTTTCATTACGAGGCACAGACTGAAGTGTTTACAGCAGCCCAGGCTGTGGCATGTTCTTTAAAGGCAGTGAGAGAAGCTTATGAATGAATGAAGCTGAACTACATAAGCACACTTAATGGAATCAAAATGCAAGGACTGGGAAGTGCATGCCACCGGTCATCAAGCTATGGTAAAGCTGTTGATGTACTACTACAGGGGAGTGGAGTGCTAGTACGAATCATTCAGTCTTTCACAAAAAATGAGCAAAATGCAAGTTATTCAAATAGAATCGTTAAATACAAAAACCTACTTAAAACTTACGGGTATATTAGCTATCTGTCTCAAATGTACTTTTAAAGTACATTTTAAGCTATAAGCACTTTCACTGCGGAAAGTATGCAATAATGAAGAAGATAATTGCTTTGGTCATTGGGAAAGTGTTTTTCAGGTAGAAGTGAATGCAGAAACAACCATTCCAAGCAAAACCAATGAATTCTAGGGTAGACTGGAAAGAGAATTCTACTTAACAGAAAAGAAAGAGCACTCGGAATTGAGATGGAGATGCTAAACTGGGCGATTCATGTTGCAGCTTTGCTGATCCTTCATGGAATACACTCATTAATTATCACAGATGTCACGTATGTACTCTGCATTCACTGTGATTTGATGTATAATTGGTTCTTAACTTCTCTATGTTTAACATTTTGCTTAGAATTTAGCACTCATCTTCAGGTATTATAAGGCTTTTAAAATGATGCTTTCCCTTCTACTTCAGAGGAAGTGTGCCTTTGTTTGTTTATTTGTTTGTTTTGTTTTGTTTCTTAGAGACAGGGTCTTGGTCTGTCACCCAGGCTGGAGTGCAGTGGTTTGATCATAGCTCATTGTAACCTTGAACTCCTGGACTCAAGCTATCCTTCTGCCTTAGTCTCCCAAGCAGCTGGGACTACATGCTTGGCTATTTTATTTTGTTTTGTTTTGTTTTGTTTTATTTTATTTTATTTTATTAGACATGGGGTCTGGCTATGTTGCCGAGGCTGATCTCAAACTCCTGGCCTCAAACTCCCGAACTCAAGCAATCCTCCCACCTCAAGGTGTGAGGCCAGCACCTTGACCCTCCAAAGTGCTGAGATTACACGCATGAGCCACTGGTTATAAGACCTGGCCAGAAGTATGGGGTTTTCTCTGCTCTCACATATAATACATATTTAGGTTTTCTCAATGATGAAATTATGTTTGTTTTAGTTTTAATAAACCATATGTGCTTTGAATTAGTAAAAAGAAGTTGTGATTCATTTATTTTCAACTGCTACTTCCCTTCTCTTTTGGAGGTGCTCAGTTAAAAGATTCCCTTAATTATTTGCCACTGAGTCTGAGTTGACACAAAAGCATTTCTAGGTGCTATTCTTGTTCCCTGGTTGGCCGACAAAGAGCCCCACTCACTGATGGCACTGGGGAAGGACAGAGCCTGTTGGACAAACCAAACCTAGGCATTAATATCAAATGGACAAAAGGATCCTAAGACGTTTAGACAACAGTTTACTTTTATGAAACTGATATAAAAATGACAAGAAATTTAGATAAATATTTCCTTTTTTAAAAATGATATGAATTACAAATTTCCTACACTGTCAATTAGAAAATTTAAATTACATAAAACGATAAAATTATAATTTTTTTCTTAATGTTGCCATTTTTGTACTAAGATATTTATCCCACTTTTAGGATCTTGAATTATATTGGGAGTGTATTATTTTCAACTCATAAATCACCTTTTAAACATTTGGTTCTTATAACCTTTTCCTTGTCAGGAAAACTGAACCTGTATTTATAAAATATGGATGTTCCAGCAGCTGGTTCAAAAAATGATTCAGTAGGCCGGGTGCGGTGGCTCATGCCTGTAATCCCAGCACTTTGGGAGGCCGAGGCGGGCGGATCATGAGTTCAAGAGATCAAGACCATCCTAGCCAACATGGTGAAACCCTGTCTCTACTAAAAATACAAAAAATTAGCTGGGCATGGTGGCATGTGCCTGTAGTCCCAGCTACTTGGGAGACTGAGGCAGGAGAATTGCTTGAACCTCAGAGGCAGAGCTTGCAGTGAGCCAAGATCGTGCCACTGCACTCCAGCCTGGCAACAGAGTGAAAATCTGTCTCAACAAAAACAAAAAAAAGAGATTCAGTAGTAATAATCACATCAATTATATGGTTAAAACAAGGAGGTCTGAGTCACTGAAAAGTTACATTACTTAATTTGTTCTATGCAGTTTCTAAAGTTATCAAAAAGTGTATTAGATTTAAAAGAGACTTGAAAGAGAAACTGATGCAATGTCCTTACAACAGAGAATTTTCTCACCAGAATTTTTGAATGTACTGAAGGACGCAGCCCTGGTGACATTCCCATTACACATGTAGATTAGAAACTAAGAAGTCTGTGAGTAACATTTGGAAGGAACTATGTTTAAATATGAAAAATGATGTGACTCATGATTGAAAAAGAAAGTCATATAAATTGAAAGTGCAAACACTTTACAGGAGAAATTTATGAGACCAAAAAATAGGTAGGAAAATAAAAATGAAAGTACATATGATTGCCTAAAACACATGATCGAATGAAACAAGTAAATAAAACCAATGAGAATGAGCAGCACTAAGAGTAACAGGGAAGTTTGACCCAGGCCATGTCGCTGAATTACTTGGGGAATTTGGTAATCATCATTAATATGTGAGCAGCATGATTAGTTAATAATTCCACTTTAAAAAATTCACGGAGTTGGCCGGGCGCGGTGGCTCAAGCCTGTAATCCTAGCACTTTGGGAGGCCGAGACGGGCGGATCACAAGGTCAGGAGATCGAGACCATCCTGGCTAACACGGTGAAACCCCGTCTCTACTAAAAAGTACAAAAAACTAGCCGGGCGAGGTGGCGAGCGCCTGTAGTCCCAGCTACTCGGGAGGCTGAGCCAGGAGAATGGCGTAAACCCGGGAGGCGGAGCTTGCAGTGAGCAGAGATCCGGCCACTGCACTCCAGCCTGGGTGACAGAGCGAGACTCCGTCTCCAAAAAAAAAGAAAAAAAAAAAAATTCACGGAGTTACACAGAAAAGGACAGAGTATATATGGAAGACATGCACAGCTTCTATATCAATGTGACACTGCTCTGAGTAATTAAACACCGTTTCCAGGAAAGATTTGTTCAGTTGTTCCTAGAGTGTGTGGACACATCCAGGACATTCAGCTTCACTGACTTCTCATTTGTTTTAGTTTTTACCATCTTTTAAATTGGGGGAAAATGATGTGTTGTTCACTAATCTTTTCTTCTGAGATGTCACTCTAAATCTGTTATCTTATTCAACAATAAGAAGATTCTGTTCTGATTTAGGCAATTACAATGCTTAGTAAACAAGAAAATTACCCTAGCAATGGAATTAGGTTTTGTGGACACAATCAGGTCATCTTTTTGAGATATCTGCCTTTTCCTGCATTCCTAATAACCACTATTACTCTGATTACTTTTATACTGTCCCCATAAGTAGTGGAGTTCCCACTTAAGAAATGAAAAACAGAATTCAGAGGAAATGTAACCTTCTGAATTCTTGTACAAATTTCCTCTTCATTCAGTGCCATGCTAGCCTGGAAGAAATGATTTGTCAAATATTCTTCCCAATCAAACAGCAGTCATATTCCTTCAGAGAATTTTCACACTGAAAAAAGCTATTAGTTTTATGCCGACAGCACAGTCAATCCCGGTGTCTTTGGATCCTGAATTTATCTGCAGAGTTCAGAAGAAACAAGACAAACATTTTCGCCAATGTCATCCATCCATCAAGTGGCAAAGCAGATGTGCGGATTTCAATGCAGATAGTTTCTGTCCAGCTATTTGCTCTCCTTCTGGATGTTGGTTTTGTTGTAGGGCTGGCTCTCCTCATAAACCTGAGATGGTTGCTAGCACCATGTAAGGTTATGCAGTTCTTCCTTCCTATGCAGTTCTTCTTTTTCTCAGGAAATTCGTAGTTGGGTATTTAGGTCACATGTGCATTCTTAAACAATCACTGTTGCCAACAGAAAACAATACATTAACTGGCTCACCTAGGATCCTATACTTGTAGAGTTTCACCCAAATACAAAGATCTTAAGAAAGAGAGGATTGGTTCCTCTTCCTCAAGAAAAATTAAATCAATGTTGATGCGAGAGTGGGAATGCATGTTGAGAGGCAAACAATAAACACAACAAGATTATAAATCAGGTCTGCTGGCCTTCAATATTTTCTTTTCTTTGCCATATCAGAAAATTTTCTATGATTCAAAGCTCACTCAATAAATGCATTGCCCTTGGATAAAAGCCATTAGTAAAATAACCAATAAGTCATCCTCCTTTGAACCTTTAGCCATATTCATGTCTACCTACATTAGGTATATTTCTTTGCTTCCCACATTCCATCAGCGTGAAATACTTCTTGAGAGCCAGACATGTGCTAGGAAATATGGACATGAACAGATTTATAGGCTGTGATTTCCTCATCCCAACTCTTGAAGGATTAATGGGGATCATCCATGCAGACAATGGAGAAAGTCTTCAAAGAGAAGTGAAGATCAATGCTAACAAGATGATAACTAAAACAGCATAGAATGTTCAGAAACCTCATTGCTCAACCCAAAAGTATGAGGGAGAAGAGGCAATGATTGGTAGAAATTAGATCTTGTAGGATCTTGTATTACTGAAGGAAAAGCTGGAGATGTATTTTATCATGAATAGAGTACCAACAAAATAATTTTCATAGGTGAGCATCATTTTTGCTTTTACTTATAAATAAGAACTCCTTCTGGCAAGAGTGTGGCATATCACCTGGGAGCAGGAAGAATATATTGCCTTCAGTGTGGCAATGCTGAGCTTTTTACCAAGGTCCAGGCTAGAAATGAAGCCCAGATGAAGAACGCCAAAGTAGGTTTGTTGAGGTGAAAACAGATTCAAGTCCTCTTTAATACATAGGCTCTTAGGACTGGGAGAGAATTAAATGTAGTGGATGGGCAATTGGGAAGTCGGGGAGCATGACCTAGTTTTCTGACTTAGTGTCGTAGTGTGTGATAATGCATTAAGAGAAACAGAAATTGTACCTGAGGGAAAATGCTTGTAGAGGAAAAGAATCATTTTAAATATGATAAATTGGAAATGTATGAGACATTTCGGTGGGCAGGTCTAACAGGTAACTTACAATACATGTGTGCAGAGCCCTATAGAAGAATCTAGGTGTTCAGTGTCTGCTCCAGGGTCATCAGTATGTACCTGGCAGTCAAAACAATAAGAGTGGCTGAGATCATCCAGGGAGAGTGTTTTGAATGAGAAGCAAAGAGAAGACATTTGGATAACGCCCAATATTTAATGAATGAATTAAAGATACAGAGCCTGTCAAGGAGCTGAAGAATGAAAGGTCAGAGAAATAGGAGCATATTTGAGGTGAAGAGAGTGATCAGCAGTAAAATTGAATGAACAAACACCAAGAAAGCCAAAGCCAGCCATGTAGAAGAGCTTCACATTTGAAATTTTTTAAGAGGCATTCTTAAATGAACACTGTCCTTTATTTTGTTTGAAATACGATTTATTGATTCTTTAATCACTCAATATTGCAACTGGGATTTCTTCAGAGGTCTCCAAGTCTCCTTCTCTATTTTCACAGATCAAAATTCTCAGGTGCGGAGTATGTCAGGAGCTACTCAAGGTTACACATTTAGCTGACAACTGTGTCAAGACTAAAATTTCCTGATCTTTATTTCAGTTCATCTGTAGAATTTTTAATAACTTATCCTCCAAACATAAACCATAAATTTTATTTATGTTTTAAGAGCACATACACCCCTTTACATCAAGTCCTTACGCTTTGCAACCCCTTCATTCTTACTAGGTATCAATTCTTCAGATGTCCCTCTCTTCAGTCATTCCTCTCTTTTCTTCTCAGCCTGGATATCGTAAATACCTGTCTTTTCTCTCTTGTCGTATAATTGAGTCCATCATCTTTTGTCCGTCATTTCTACCTGACCCTAAAACCTACACATCAGATCAATCCTATGGTCTCTCTTTTTAGACTCCATCCTTGTGGTGAACACAATGCCGTAATTATGTGAATTGGTCTAATTCTAATTCTCGCCATCTAAATCCTTCCTGAGCCCACAGTCCTGTACAGAAAATATGTTTCTACTCTGGGTCAGCATTTGACGTGCCTTTTCTGTAGGGTTATACTTTCTCCAATTATTAACATTTCTTGACAAACTCTCCTTTCCTGTGTATTCAGAATATACCTCACATGCTACCTCACAGAGACAGTCAACACTGCCAGCTAGTAGCACATACAACTGTGGCCCTGTCATGCCTAAATCATGTCAATTTACATCCTCCCTCTTTTTTCCACTTTATTCTTTTTCTTTGTACAATGTCAATCTGTTTCAACCTTGGCCACTGCTTCAAACATCTTACATTGTCAGTCATTATTCTTCTCTTGTGGATTTCCAACATCTTACCCTCTACCAAATCTTTTCCCTTCATCAGTTACCATAATCAGGTTTTATTTTTAGATGATGGAAATTTCTATAATTTTATGTTAACCCTAGCTTATCCCTCTTTCCTCCTATTCTTCCTCTTAGAGTTGGGTATTTAGGTCACATGTACACTCTCAAACAATAACTGTTGCCAGCAGAAAATAATATATTAACAGGCAATTAATCAAGTATGAACTCCGAATTTCCAACAGAACGTCCTTGATACTCTGTGTATGTGTGCTTGTGTGTGTGCATGCGTGTGTGTGTGTGTGTGTGTGTGTGTCAAGACAAGTTTATGACAAGAGGGAGAGACTCACAGAAGGTCATCAAGAGTTAGAAATTTAAATGAGAATACACGTGAAAGGAATTTTCTAGCCCACACCTGCCAAAGTGTTTTCTGATAGTTCATGTGAAGAAATACCTGGAGGTTGTTGTCGTAAGTACACTACATGGTGTTCACCATTAATGTAGGTAGCATGAGTCTAAAAAAGGATGAAAACTGGTATTAACAGAGTGTTATACAGCAGGTACTGTGCTAAGGTCTTTATGAGGAAGGGTTAAATTAGTCACATAATAATATACTTAAAGCTTTAATTTCATGGTGGGATAGTTCACTCTCGTGTGATCATAATTGTACAATCGCGAATTAAAGAACCTTTCAAGATGTTATTAATGAAATATCTTTACTGAATGAATTCCATCTGACCCTCCCAGTTAAAGGCTTATACACAAATTTTGCTAACCCTATTAGTGATGTGTTTCTGGCTGCTGCCGTAACATTTATTTGGAGATAAGATGTGCTATATATTACAGATGGACTTTGGGAAGTGACTGAGGGTGACAACAATTAACAAGCCTCCAAATGAAATTTTTATGCTGGAGAGTAAGAAATGCGAATTTCTGAAACACAGCGGCGTGAAATAATGCAGTATGAATGGTTAAGGAAGCTTCCTAGGTTTTGAAATTCTATATTAAAAGATAAGTAATTTTCAATGAAAATAACATGCAGAAGTAAATACTGGGTAAAGCTGAATAATTAACAAATATTCCAGAGGGCCAGTAGTCTGTGTTGGTCAGAATGAAACTTTCACAGAGAGGAGAGTGAAAGTGAAGCTGATAAAGTAATGAAATAATTGATATCAGTGTCTCTAAAGTAAGACTGAGGAATTTGAGTGTTGTAGACAGTGAGGAGCCTCTGAAATCCTGAGAGTGGATTCAACGTAAGCAAAATCGTATTTTGGAAGCAGCCAGCTGGCATGCATGGGTGGTTGGAGAGAAGTCACTGGTGAGCAGGTCGTTGCAGGTGTTGGTCTTGGATACTGGTTTAGTGTGCCAGCAGGGGGGTTGCTGTGAGGGAATTTTGGAAGCCTGAATGAGCAGTTCTTAGCAACTACATGAGGGGATGAAGACATGTAAAAGAAAGTCAACTGTGACTCCAAGATTTCCCCGAATACTTATATCTTATTCCGAGGCTATTTTGAATATATCGAGGGTATATATTCTGAATATATCTTTGATATATTCAAGATTCCTCCTGAATAAGTGACACAGACCTGATGTCATTCAGCATTCGAGGTAAGATAACAATGCAACTGAATTCTCCTATAAAGAGCAAAAATATGTTTTAATTATTTTACAAGTACTCAACACGTTAAGGAACTTACCTAGAGTTTTCTGGAGACTCAAGTCACAGCTGTTGTTGATTGTATTAATTAGGTTTACATGAACCAACATAGAACTACGCTGCTTTATATGTATAATAGGTCCTATTTTTGAAATGGCTGATACAGCTTTTGTAAGTGATTTTTAAATTGAGAGAACTTGACATCTAGCTTTTAATAGTTAAAGGAATGAACTAGGATAGCTATTCAGGTCATTTGAATATTTTGTGCAAATTCTCATACTCATTATGTCATGTCTGCACTCTTGCTGTTTCATATAACTCAGTCCTCATTTTGAATATCATGATTTAAATACTTATAAAATATTACCAAAGAAACCTTGAGGCTCTAAGTAATACAATAATTAGTGTCTCCCAATAGCCCAATAGAATACATAAATAATTTTCTCTCACTATTTCCTCCCAAGATTTTGAAACCTCAATCCAAGTTTTAAAAACGGACCTATACTAGGTACCAGAGATCTCTATCGGAGACGCTAAGAGATTGTAAACTGCATCTAGAAAACATTAAACCAGTGTTCTAAATGGTTTGAGAGTCTTACTTTTATTCTGGGTCAGCCAACTTTAGATTCTTTTGTGAATGTGTCTTTTACCTGCACTTCTACTCTCCAAATAATTCCCTGTAACAGTTATTTTTTAATCTTTCATACTTTTATTCTACATCTAAAACCTTGACAGGCTTTGCTAAATTTATTTTAAAATTCTCATTTGTAATATTTATCAGAATAAATTAGTTTTGAGTAACTGTATCTTGATGTTTTTAAATATAGGTTTCTAACATGAGACTGAAATCTAAAATATTATCAGCATCCAAAATAATCTGAAAAAATAAAATACAGTATATACACACATACAATATAGTTACAGTGAATAAGATCTAGTATTTGATAGCAGAACAGGTGACTGCAGTCAACAATAATATATTGTACATTTTAATATAACTGAAAGAGTATAATTGGATTGTTTGTAACACAAAGAAAAAATAAATGTTTGTGATAATGGATATATGTCCCCACACAAAGTGCAGTGCCTATGCCTGTTATCCCAGCATTTTCAGAGGCCGAGGAGGGTGGATCACTTGAGGCCGGGAGCTCGAGACCAGCCTGGCCAACATGGTGAAACCCGTCTATACTAAAAATACAAAAATTAGCAGGGCGTGCTGGCGGGCGCCTGTAATCCCAGCTACTCGGGAGGCTGAGGCAAGAGAATCACTTGAACCCAGCAGGTGGAGGTGAGCAGATATTGTGCCACTGCACTCCAGTCTGGGTGACAGAGTGGGACTCTATCTTAACAATATATGTATATAAACATGTATATACATATATATTATACACATTTATAAATATATGTATGTATATCTTTATACATGTAAATATATTTATAAACACACTGAGGGTCGTTGTGTAACAATAAGTCTCCAAACTGAATAATTTTAGCTACCTTGTCATATAAAGCCTCTAACATCACAGATTTAAAATTTCCTCCTGGGAAGTATTAATTAAGGAAATCCCAACTTCTTTTACAAATTAAAACCTATGTTCTCCATAAATTAATATCATAAAACATTTCTTGTTCGTGTCAAGTGGTCAGGTGTCTTTGGGGAGTTGAGAATTATCTGATATCTCTGTTCTTTTATATCAACTCCATAAGGATATCCCATTGCATTACTTGGTATGTGTTTCTGTATGCCTCTTTAGTGTAAAATTTAAAAGGGGAAGTTTAAGTAATATCAGGATTAATGAAATAATTTTCAAGTAAAATATATTTCCGTGGGGCTGCCAGTGACTCACCACAACTGGTGTGTATTTCTCATTCCCGTGAAAAATTCTCCATTGGTCCACTGGCTGAGATCTTTGTGTCTTTTTCCCTTTTGGATCCAGGTGGAAGGAGTCCCCTCTTTGTGACACTGAAGTTTCCCAAGAAAAAAAATAGGAGTCACATGATGGTTCTTAAAGTAATAGACATCCTTTCTGCTCACACTTCCTTGGCAAACGCAAGTCACATGATCAAGCCTGATGTCATCAGGGTGGGAGGCGTGATCTTCCTGTAGGACAGGGGAGCAAATACTTTCAATCCATCATAAAACCTGGATGAAATAGTAAGATATCTATTAAATCTGTGTTTCTTAAACACACATGACTCTGTCTATACAAGGACTCCTTTCTGCATTATTTGTAATGTTAATACATAAACACATGAAGGAGAGTGTGTTTCATTTTCATGATCAAATTTTACCTGTTGTCTTTTCTCTATTATCAAAATGCTGGTAGTCTTCTAATGATTTTTATTTATTTATTTATTTTTAGTTATTGAATAATGATAATGGTGTCTCTTTCAGATCTACAACTTTCTGAGTTTTAAAGTCATGGAGGAAAAACTATAATGAAATAAAATATAATTTGATCTAAAAATAAATAAATTTGAGGATAAATCCAAGCATGTTGTTCTTAACATGTAATGATTTTATTGATTTTGGTGTCTTACGAGTTTTAGGAGCATAGAAATATATCATACCTGTGTTTACTTTATTAAAGAATCATTTGTTAGAACCTTCCAGACAGCATTTTTGGAGATGGTAATCTGAGATCATGGTGTCATGGTGTCCTTGCTAATCACTC
The DNA here is from genome assembly GCF_003255815.1 of Theropithecus gelada. Classification (NCBI taxonomy): domain Eukaryota; kingdom Metazoa; phylum Chordata; class Mammalia; order Primates; family Cercopithecidae; genus Theropithecus; species Theropithecus gelada. The sequence continues at coordinate 44,466,303 of NC_037685.1, read as the reverse complement.
TTAATAGGATATTTAAACCCCCTTTCCAGAAAGAAAACAAGGAGCTTCCAACTTCCCACGTACCCCATCACAAATCATCCTTCCCCTGTACTGTTGCAACACATCTACCCCGTCCAACACCTCTACCCTGTCCTCCAAGGCCATTGTGTTAATAGTGTAACCACTTCTCTCATTTTTCTGCAGTTTTTCCCTGTTCCTGTTAAGTGTGGTGTATTAGTCCTTTCTCATACTGCTGTAAATAAATACCCAAGACTGGATAATTCATAAAGAAAGGAGGTTTAATTGGCTTACGTTTCTGCAGCCTGTACAGGAAGTACGGTTGGGGCGGCCTCAGGAAACTTATCATGGCAGAAGGTGGAGGGAAAGCAGACACATCTTACATAGTGGGAACAGGAAGGGTGCGTGAGGTACCACACACATTTAAACAACCAGGTCTCCTGAGAACTCTATCATAAGACAGCACTAGTGGGATGGTGCTAAACCATTAGAAACCACCTCCATGATCCAGTCACCTCCCACCAGGCCTCATCTCCAACACTGAGGATTACAGTTCAGCATGAGATTTGGGTAGGGATACAGAGCCAAACCATATCATATGTCAATGTTGTTCTTGCCCTGAAAACAAGAACAAGGCCTAGCATGGTGGCTCACACCTGTAATCCCAGCACTTTGGGAGGCCAAGGCGGGTGAATCACGAGGTGAGGGGTTCAAGACCTGCCTGACCAACATGGTGAAACCCCGTCTCTACTAAAAGTACAAAATTAGCTAGGCATGGTGGTGCATGCCAGTAATCCCAGGTACTCAGGAGGCTGAGGCAGGAGAATCACCTGAACCTGGGAAGTAGAGATTGCAGTGAGCTGAGATCACATCACTGCATTACAGCCTAGGCAGCAGAGTGAGACTCCATCTCAAAAACCGTCTCAGGAAAAAAAATAAAATAAAATAAAATAAAATAAAATAAAAAGAGCAGAACCTTCCCTTGATGCTCTATATACATACATGTTTTCGGCTCTGTGGACCATATGGACTCTGTCACAATTACTCAACAATATGATTGCAATGAAAACAGCTATGACAATATAAAAATGAGTGAGCATAACTTTTTTCAATAAAACTCTATTCACAGAAACAGGTGCCCCAGTGGTGGCCCTTAGATTGCTGACTCCTCCACTATAGTCTTTCTGTTAACCTACCCCTTTCTGTTTCTTCAGACAATCTTCTTAGAAAAAGTTTCTATTTCTCATGGTTTCCAGGTTCTTACCTTTGTTTCGTGCTTGAAAACTCTGCAATTTGACCTTTATGCCCAAAGTTTTCTGACAGCTTGGGGCAAGAGTGGCTTTCTGACTGAGTCAGAAGCATTATCTGTGACATTATCTTGGGAGTACGATTCCGTTTGGCTCTCCTCACTTTAGACTTCTTACCTGCTGATGCTCTCCTGTGTTCTGTGAAACTATCCGCCCTTGGTTCTCCTCCAGTATGTGATGTTTCTTCTCAGTGTCTTTATCTTTAAGAATGCCTTTAACTACAGGAGATTCAAAAACTCAACAATAACCAAAATAAACAAGAATTTTTTTTCAGATTTCAAACCTGACATCTGGAGTTAAGGAGTTCAAGGTTGGTGCAGGCCTTTGGCAATGTCATCACAGGTCCAGGCATTTTCCTCTTTCTGCTCTGTCTTCCATATCATTTTGCCTTTTGTCCTCGTGTTTGTTGCTATATGGTAACTTCAGGGTTGAAATGCCATGGACAATCCCCATGTGTCTAAGAAAAAAAAAAAAAAGGGACAAAATTAGTTTGTTTTATAAATTCTTTATTTGATGTATCAGAAAGGAAAAGTCTCCCTAAGACCCTGGCAGCCATATCTCCTTAGGTATCGTTGGCCTGAATTGCGCCAGACCTGAACTTTTTCAGTTTAGTGCATGAGAGAAGCTGGGAAGGTTCGTATTTCTAACCAGGTGCACTGTCTGCTTCTCCAAATTCGGTTTTCATTAGGAAGAAAGACAAGTTAATGGATATTGGCTAAACAATTAGCATGTCTCCCATAGTGACCTGTGGAGGATATTTCTCCTCCGATGACTCGGTGTCAGTGTTCTAGGAATTTATCTTTCAACTTCTTTTTCTGTTGAACTACAGGCATTTCCTGTGCAGTCTCATTCGCTATCTTAGCATGACACATTAGGCGCTGATGCCCAAATTTTTCTGGCTCGGATTTTAGTATCCTATATCCGTCTCCTAGGGGGTTTCACCTTCTGGTTTTCCCACGTGTATTTCAAATAAAAGATAGTCTAAAGTAATGCTGTTTCTTTAACCTGCTAGTTCTCATACATCTCTACCTTGATTGTAACTATAAAAACAATAATCAAGAAACTGAAACTCAGCTTCGCCTCTCACTCCTTCAACTGCTGTACTCAAACAACTGCCAAGTGCCATTTATAAAGTTTCTTAACATCCCTTGAGGCTATTAACATATTTTAATACCCACTGTCATTCTCATGACTAGTGTCTTGGTTAAAACCTGTATTATTTCTCCCTCTGTCTACTGAAGATTACATTCTCACCTGGTTATTCTGCTTCCCATTAATACTGCTATCAGAACAATCTCTCTAAAATAGAAACGATTTTTTCTAGGTTAAAGCCCTTCAATGGCTTGTCATAATTAACATCTGGTAACTCATACAGTCCCTAAACAATCTTATTTGTCCAACGGTATTGCTGAGGACTTCTAAATCTTTCACTCAGTTCAGACTCACTCTTACAGCTTTTTTGGTTTACAAAAGATATTTACCTGGTATCTACCAGATATCTCATGCTTCAAGACTGAAATCATTACCTGCAAATACCCTCCATATCTATACTTTGTCCTTCATGTTCCCTTCTTTAGAAGATGTTTTGTTAACAACTCCATTCTTCCTAGAAGTTTTGTAGTAGTCATCCCTGATGTTCCCCTCTGCTTCATCACTAACCAGCCTCCTTTCTTCTAATCAGCCACAACATCCTATTGCTTCAATTCTCTTAATGCCTCTCAAATATACTCACTCGGCTCTACTGTGGTGATTACAGCCTTACTTCGGGCTCCTGTAATCATTTACCTAAAATATGATCACATTATTTTAACCTTTTCCTTTTGTTCATTTAAAAAAATTATTCTAGAGGTTTTATTTTCTACAATGGAACTAAGATTATATTATTCACTTCTTCAAATAATTCAATGTCTTACCATTACCCTTCAAATGAAGTCTAAACTTATTACTGTAGTTTAGAAAGCTTTTCCAGAGCTGGCCACATCTATCACAGATAATGCTGCAGGCAGCTTGTATTTGTGACTCTGTCATCACCTCCCTCTTTGTACTTATCACACTGAGGATGCTGGGAACTACCATGGCTTCCCCTGTTACCATTATCCTGGTCCTCACTGTAACTGTAATTGGCAGATTACATGTCCGAATCCTCCACTTTCATCACATTATGGGCTTTCTGATCTCAACCATGATGTTCTTCCTATGTCTGGCTCTGTGTTTGGCAAATGGTAAGGGTCAGTGTGCCCTTCCATGCATGGATGAGTCATTGGGATGTCGCCTTTGCTCCTATCTCTCATCCCATCATCCCCCATCGCTGCACTTAACTCACTTGCATTTTCTCTTCCCTAAACAGCAGATTCAGTTTGGGTTTTGAGGTGTTCTATCAATGTATGCTAGCAGAGAATGCTAGCTTCTTCCCACAGTAAGAAAACAAGAAGAAATAGCCGACCTTCTCCTCAGATGTAAACTATGAGCTTGCATTTCCTTCCTGTATAAGTTCTATCAGCTTCAATGCATGCATAGGTATCTCCAAAAAATTAAATAAAACTGCTAAAGGTTCTTCCTAAATGCTACTTATCACTCCGTTTACCATGTCCCTAGTGCTAAACAACTATTTATAATCAGTTTAAAAAAATAGTTTTGTTCTCTCCATTCCCATTTTGGAGTTTCCTCCAGCTCCTCAAACTTTTTCATTTTGTATTTCATCCTGGCAATGTATGTAAACACCCTTTAATGTTATTAGTGGTATGTGTGTCTCTAAAGGCAACAGATACCCTTTCAGTCCCCAATTTATCAGAAGACTCATTGATATTTAACTTTCTGGACCATTCCAGATTTTATAAAATGTGACCATCATTTGACTTCAGTAACTACAATTGCATCATTTTGCTCTTGTTGCTTTGCCTCTGCTTCAGATTGATCTCTACCCTAAAATGTTGCTCCTTCACAAATCCATATTTAACTGACTGAATATGCAACATTTTCACTTAGTGATCTCAAGATACATCTCAAACTTAACATCTCCCAAACAAAATATCATAATTCTTGCCTTTACAAATGAAAATATGTCACTACAAGTTACTTTTCAGTTTTAGAAAATCATAAGAAATGGAATTTTAGAATATGCATTCTCTTGTGTCAGGCTTTGAAGGACACAATGTTTTGTGTTCTAGTGCAATATTTTTACGATTTGTCCACGTTGCATCAGATTTGACCTTTTTTATTGCATAGTCGTAATTTTTATACAGATATACCAACTGAATACAGTTGTATAAAATTCATCTATAATTATTTTGTGGACTTATGTTTATATTTTTCTTAGGGAAATGTTTAAGAGTGGGGTTTTCTGGTCATGTGGTATGCATAAACTGAACTACAAAATGCAGAACTTTCTCCAAGCAACTATTGTTAGGGTCTGAGATTTTAACCTACTTATAAGCTAACATGTTAGTTTATTAATGCCTTATGGATGCAAGCAGAAGACACAAAACTTCCGAGTCAGAGAAGCAGGAGTTTATAATCCACAGTAGAGCAACCATCATGAGCATCATGTTTGACCTGGCTTTTCTTATCGCCCACATCCCACAGGGATGACACAGAGGGCCCAGACGGATGACTGAAGATTACAGGAGAGGAACAGTGATCTCGGGGAGCTCTTCATTTTAGAGTAACGGTGAGTAAGCCTACACTTTGTCTTGGATAAAAACATTTCCTCATCCCTCAAAGTGGCTCATTGCAATCACAACCCTGAGAAATGGCCCAGGTTAAAAAATTAAAAAAAGTGGGAGGTTTGATACTAGATACTTTTCTAGATATTTTGAAGTATCTTAGAAAATGTGTGGTGTTTGGAGAGACCCATGGAGGACTGTTTCACAACAGCTGAGTAATTTTACATTCCCATTAGCAAAGAAAGGAAAATTATTTAATTTTGATAATTCTAGTAGGTGTATATTAACTTGAATTTCCTTGAAGAATGATGATACTGAATATCTTTCGTTTTCTTGCTTATTGAGCATTCATATGTCTCTTTTTGCAATGTGTATGTTCAAGAATTTTTTTTATTGGGTTACATCTTCTTATTTTTCAGTTTTAAGGGTTCTTTGCATATTATTAATATACATTTTTCAGATATGTGCATTGCAAATATTTTTCTCTCACTCTGTGGCTTACATTTTCATGGTCTTAGAGGAACCTTCTGAAGAATAAAATTTTATCTTGGTGAAATGTAATTTTTTTATTTTTTAACACTTAGTGCTTTTGTATTCTAAGACATGTTTCCCCACCCCTACAAGTCTAAAATTTGTATCTCATGCTTTCTTTTACAAGATTTATAGTATTAATTTTGCTTTTTTCTGTCTGTTTAATATTGAGTTATTTTTGTGTATGGTGTGAGGTGGTATTCAGGTTTACTTTTTCCAGGTGAAATACACTTGTTCTACCAACATTTATTTAAAAGGCTGTCCTATTCCTGTTCATTTCTGATTGAATTATGTTTGTCCTTTCTTTCACTGAATTCTGACATTTCTCAAAAATCAGATAATAACATTTACATATTTCCAGTTTTGGGCTCTCTATAATGTTCTTTCTTTATGCCAATATCACACTGTCTTGAATGCTGAACATTTAAATTAAGTACTCTAACTGGAAGTATTTGATGGGTTCCAATCCATTACAGTTATTATTATTACTATTATAATTACAATAATTACTATTAATGGTTGTTTACAGCAGGTAGGCTAGTCCTGTAGCAGCCATTTTACCATAACTAATAGTGTGATATTCTGCTTACTTACAATTTGATATTTTTCTTCCTTTAGTAAATTGAAGGTTTCCAGAAATTCCTTACTATTTCTCCCATTGAAATAGGGAAGCAAATTCACTTCATCTTGAATATGGGCTCATTTTATTGACTCCTTGTTCAAGAGAAGGTGGGACAAAAGGAAAATAAAAAACATTATGTTCTTGGACTTCCAAGACTAGGTCATACGAATCCTTGAAGCTTCTTTCCAGCTCTCTTGGAACACTCTCTCAGTGAGACCCGAGATGCCATGTAAGTCTAACAACTACCTCACTGCGGTACTGGAGGTGTTCTGATGGACAGCTCCTGCCTAGCCTAGAATTCCAGATCCCCTGCCAAGATGCTATGAAAGTAAGAATAGTCCTCTTGGATCTTCCAGACCAGTTCTTCTGCCTGCTAAGTGTTAGTGTGACTTCTAGAAATGCCATGTTGAAAGTAAGGAAAACTCCACGGGTAAACACACTTCTGCTAATAAGTAGGATACCAGAACTGCTGTTAGCAGCTGTCAGGTGAAAGTGGTTCTCATGTGTCAGATTCTAGTGGAAGTTTTTAGTGTCTCTTTTCCTTAAGGGCTTAGTATGTTTCTCTACTGCTCCCAGCAGAGGTTCTCAGCTTACTCCAAAGAACACTGACTTTGATATCGTGCTGATCAGGGTTCGAATTCACACACTTCCATTTACAATCTGTATAATGTTAAATCCTGTTCTAATGTTTCTGTCATTCAGCTTTGTCATCTCTCTACACAGAAAAGTGCTCACCCATGGTCATCCCACCTCTGCTGCCTAAACACTATATTAATGTTACGTGGCCTCCCCAAAGATAGTATCACCTTCCTCAGGATGCATTGTGAAAATTCAATGTGATCATCTATGTAAAAAATTTGATGTTAGGCACACAGGATTTGGTTGATAAATGTTAGGTTTATTCACATGAGGACTTGGTGAAAAAAAGGTAAAAGCATGTATCTGTCACAAAAAAGGGTCAAATAAATGCCAATTTCCTTCATTCTTTTCCTTTTAGGGCACTTCAAAAATATGGAAAACTAGTTACTGCACAGCCTCAAGAAGCTCAAGTTACTAATAAAAATGATCCTAATTATGGCTTGAGTTGTAGTTGTTTTACAAAATGTAAAAATTATTGAGATAATAATTAGTTTTTTCCTAAACAATTTTACTTGTAGAGATTTTAAATTCTGTCATAAAAACACCCATAAGTCTCTCAACTGCAAAGAATTTAGCATCACCTTGTTTTTTTCCAGATTTGAAAAAAGCAGTAATCTGACTACAGAATAAACCATGGGCGGTATAGTACAAAAAATGCTATTATATTTTTAAACGTTGTGCAGTCCATTGATCAGACAGGCAGAGGTGGGGAGAACAAAGCCAAATACTGAATACACATTTTGCTACAAAGAACCTTGTCTAAACAGTTTCATTTAGAAATGCACATTTATTTGACTGTATTTGCAAATCATCATTTTTTTCTCTAAAAATAATACGGAGTGTGGAAATGCTTTCCTATGCAGGAAGATTTTTTATTTATTTTGCTGAGTTTCAGGAAATGAAGCTTAGCTGCTACCTCGCATAGAAACACCAAACTATAGAATGCACAAAATTAGCACAGAGTCTGCCATGTATAGCAATTTCGATACTGCTACCTACACTTCACATTTACTGCATCCATCCAATTACACCCATGTTGTGGATGCACAGCACTTAAAACAGGCTGGCAGTTCACAAGAGTGCAACAGATGTCACACAGTCTGCATATCAGTCAGTCTGCTTCCTGACACGCTTTAAGAAAGCCTGTTCCTTACATTTTGGCATGTTTTTGCAATGGCTGGTACCAGTTGTTCCTTTGCATGTTTAGTGCTTCCTTCAGGGTCTCTTGTAAGGCAGGCCTAGTGGTGACAAAATCTCTAAGCATTTGCTTATCTGTAAAGGATTTTATTTCTCCTTCACTTATGAAACTTAGTTTGGCTGGATATGAAATTCTGGGTTGAAAATTCTTTTCTTTAAGAATGTTGAATATTGGCCCCCACTCTCTTCTGGCTTGGAGAGTTTCTGCCGAGAGATCTGCTGTTAGTCTGATGGGCTTCCCTTTGTGGGTAACCCGACCTTTCTCTCTGGCTGCCCTTAAGA